>NC_056745.1:1168596988-1168601988 GCF_019279795.1 Protopterus annectens
TAGACAAAAAGTTGTACTGGCTATGTAGTGCCTTTGAACATTAAAGCTAACCCCAAGACTCAGGCCCAGAATAGACCATAAGTGGAAGTATTATAGCTTGGGTCAGGCTCGTTACCACAGGGTTCCAGACCATGGCGGTTGAACGCGAGTAATCAAGCCGTTTTTTTTTTTTCTGTTACCCAAGATTTATTTACTCAGATTAACTGTTATTTGATACATTTTTATTGCACATTAGGGTGGTGAAATAAAATCTGTCCACCAGGTATTTATTTTAACGTTTGACATATTCACCTGAAACAAACAAACAAGCAGTAATGGAAAAAATGCTAAAATAGTTGAAGAGAATTCAACAGGGGAAATGACAAACAGTAAGACCTGGACATTGGTATTGTAACTTCTTCTTCTTTTCCCAGTTAGGGGTCGCCACAGCAGATCACCTATCCGCTCATGATTGGGAGTGGAGTTTTATGGTGTCGAGTTGCCAGCCCGGCACCCAACCTTCCACAGAAGGCACACACACATTCACACCTAGGGCCAATTTAGAGTGTCCAATCCACCTACAGCATGTCTTTGGGAGGAAACTGGTGCACCCGGAGGAAACCTACACGACTACAGGGAGGACATGTAGACTCCACACAGAAGGCACCCCAGCCAAGGATCGAACCAGAGAACCTCTTGCTATGAGGCAGCAATGCTAACCACTGTACCACTGAGGCTGCCCGGAAATTGGCATTGTAACTGATGCAGTGTATTACAGGTAAAAATATGTTAAAAGGACTAAAGGAGCTATAATAGGAGCATGTAAGGTGACAATGTTTTCTGTATTTAAGTTTTCCATTTTTATTGAATACTTTGAATCTTTGTAATACAAAACAGTGTTTCGCTTTCTGCATGTAAATGCTTTCTTTTTGTTTTGGTTAAAAATTTTTGAATACTTGAAGTACAAATATTGGTGTTTTAATTCAAGCATGTAAAGAAACAAGTGTTCTGAATCATGAAAGTAAGCAAAAGTGACAGACTTTGCTATTCATGAATTCATTCGGTTAGGTTATTTAATATTCTGCATCGCAATACTGCTGCTCCTGGAAGAACACTTATTTTGAAACTATATATATTATCATGCAGAGTTAAAGTCAGAGCTAACAATTCCTCACTGACCCTCCTGCTAAGAAGAGGTGAGCAACTTAAGCTTTGTTATTCCTTTCCTCCCTCACACCAGATGCAATAGGCACTTGAGCCATTAGAAGATTTTGAGTTACCTGGGTCACAGACATGGAATTATCCCTCTGAGTGCCAGCAGACCTGGCATGTTGACAGGAGCCAGTTGAGATGCTGACCACCATGTGAGGATGACCTCTTGTCCAAGGCAAGGCCCACTCAGAGGAGGCCTAGTGCACAGTCAGGATATGTTGAAGGGAGTAAATCTTTCAGCTTGCCCATGAATGCATAGGGGCCCCACAAGATGAGCTGGAAATTGTTGCTGAAGATAGAAAACTGGTGGACTATTCTACTCAGTTTGCAACCCCTGTGACCCTCATTAGGTCTATTCTGCTCAGCTTTCAGCAACTGTGATGCTCATAAAGCAAGTAGATTAGAAAATAATGACGACGATGATGATGATGATGAACTTTTTTGCCAAAATATCTTCATAGTTGTGTCCCATGATTAAATATACATTTTCGATATGTTATGCTTTTTTGTGGAAAACAGAAAAATGAACAGACATGAGCAAAAATCTTCATGATAACTTTGGAGAAGAGATGGGGAAACACAATTGCTGAAGGGAGATAGGCCAAAAATCTCTTTAGATGTATTTCAGATCTGTATATAAAGGCATGTATATGTTGAAGTTTTGTCCATACCACTACTAGGACATAGTTCTTGTAACAATACAAAATGCATAGTAACCCTATATAAAATGTTGTTGCTTTTACTGTGATTTTTGGAAGGAATCACATCCCTAATTTGAGTTTCCGTCATATTTGTGCAAAAAATACTCCTAATTGGTAAAACTAGAAGCCCGTGTTCCATTTTGCATACATATTTAAAAATGAAGATTCACATTGCAAAAATTACAGAAAGATAGGAAAATACATTTACTTGTAGGGAAATATAGGAAAACACATTTACTCAGAGGGAGATATAGTAACAGTGTTATAGTTTATAAAATGGTACAATTTAATGAGTATGTTGAACATTTTCAGAAAAAAATATTTATAATGATCAAATTTATGTAGATACATGAAATTACATGAATACATGGTTCATAACTGTATTAGTTTCTGATATTTTATTGTAAAACCGACAAAATTTACCTTTCTTTAGACAAAATCAAGATGGCAGCAGCATTCTTATTTAAAATACAGGCAGAACCATGCTTGTACTGCTCCATTATGTACTCTGTTGTGGAGGTACTATTTTACATCAGAATATAATATCAGATACACTAAAACTATGGCATGGAGTGATAAAACCCTAACTATGGCCCAGCTGACCCATGTTCAATTAATAACTCAGGTGTCTGTGGTGCTGATAAGGGAGAATGGGGCACATGTCCATCCTTGGGGGTGGGCACCCACATGAGTATACCATGTGGTTGATCCCTTCTACAGACCAAGAATGTGCAGGGAAACATTTTCTGTGAGGAAGGTAGGGCTTTAGCTGAGTCCCTGCACAGACAGGATGATATGCCACATGCCCATTGCAGGTCTTAGTGGGATTCTGCATGTGTTCATAGATGGGAGAGAACGAGAGCATAAACAAAAATCATCCTCAGCAGCATATGTGACACTGTCTTGACATACCTTAACCTATTTATCTGCCAATAACAGTGCATGGGAAAGTCTGGGTGAGGATATTGGACTCAGTAAACCCAGTGAATAAACAGGGGCACTCATATCCGTGATGGTGCAGCAGTAGCGTTGTTGCCTCACAGCAAGAGGTTCTCCCATTCGATTCTCGGCAGGAGTGCAGGGAGTGCCTTCTGTGTGGAGTCTGCATGTCCTCCCCGTGGGTGGGTGGGCATTCAAAAGATATGCATAAATGGGCGTGCCTTCGTTGAAGGTTGGACATTGAGCTGGCACCTCAGCGTTCGTGAAAAAATACTGCCAATCATTAGCAGACTGGAGTTCCACTGTGTCGACCCCTAACCGGGAAAAGCCGAAAGACAAACAACAACAACAACTCAGGTTCCACTGATGGTCAGGTCTGAGGGGACCAATATATATATATATATATATATATATATATATATATATATATATATATATATATATATATATATATGTGTGTGTGTGTGTGTGTGTGTGTAAGTATAAAATTCTAAAAAGATTCTGTTAATGTTTTGTAACAAATTTCTGCTATAAACATCACTTTTCTGTGGCCTTCTGCTCAATGGCCATATCTAGCAGGGATACTTCCATACTAGAATGCATAGATTTTCTTGATTTCCGCCCTCATGTCGTATCGCAGTATAGTGAGTTACTCGGTGTTGTTGCTGAACTGTTTTATTATTATGTTGTTATGCAAAAAAAAGTTTTCTTCAAAAGGAAAAAAAAACAGGCCGACAGTGAATGCTCTAAGACAAATAAGGAGATTCCAAATGTGATAAATAGACAGAAGGTTGAAAATTGGTGATAGGGAGGACTGAACAACAAAATGGGGAGAGAAATGAAACACAGAAAAAAGGGAACACATGATGGGGGATTGGTAGTGAGGTTGGCTGACCCAACCAAAACTCAATCACCTCCATTTTTTCTCTTATGTCTTGGCCTAGCCATTAGGACCAGGCAGCTGCACAACTCTACATGTTTTATGAGAACACCTTCCAGACTGTAAATGTGGGTATCTAGTTACTGGGTCACAACCAGACCTTCTACTATCTGCTGGGTAACCCAGTGGAACACTCCCCCCACCATGACAGCCACTAACAGGGAGACTACACCTCCTAACCACAGAAACAGCACCGCAGGACACCAGCTTGCACTGCAGTCTATCCCCTACAGGATAACTATCATTACCCTGCACAGAAGTGGGCCTGATGACCACTGGTCACTCAGCATGTGATGAAGAGGTCAGTGCATGGCACACTGGCTGCTGCTGCATCTCAACCACTGTCTCAGATGATACTATATAAAATATGAATATAACTGGAGAGATACAAAACAACAAAGGTCAAATAAAAAAATGACAGTAATAAAGAGAAAAACAAAAGCAGTTATCACTAGTGTATATTATGCTGATTGACAGTACATGCCCTGTGGCAAATAAAATGCAGATATCTATGCAATGGCAAATCAAAAGCTATGCAGAGACCTAACACCCATGTGCCACAAGGACAAGGCTACGTGCTAACAAACTAGTTATGAGTGAAGGACTGTGGCACAGTGTATGGGTGGCAAATAGTGTAAGTGAAAGGGTTATCAAAGCTGGGCTGAAACTACCACCTGAACAAAGGTAGTTAAGTATCCAGCCCCGCGGAGTGTAGTAGGTTGTGATAGTCACAGGCTGGTAAATGTTGACATGTGTGAGACTGGGTGGGACCATATCACATAAACCCTGCCTCAGAATGACAAAAGTAATACACATGTGACATCTAAACTTTATGGTTATGAAATACCCTGACATATAAGAGCACCATGGAGTATCAGCTAACAGTTGCATGCCCAGGATATTCCAAGTATATTGATACAGGCACAGGCACACATCAATAAACAGCAGGATAGCCAAGTATGTCCCAGTATACCCTAAGGGCTGCATAGTGGATTGTAGGAGAGCCACAGCCTAGATGATGTCATAGAGCAGTTTAGGCATGTACAGGCTGCATCACACGCTGCAATGTCTGTGCATGGAGCCCCATAACATATTCGTTGGTGGTATACATTGTGCTAAATGTCTGATTCAGAGACAGTGAACATACATTGCCTCATTAGCAAAATTAACATGCTATAAACCCTGAAAGAGATTGAGATAAACAGCTGTCACCATTGCAGTGCTCATTG
>NC_056745.1:1168606988-1168629488 GCF_019279795.1 Protopterus annectens
AAGGTTGAAAAATCACCGCTGTGGAAGAAACTATTTTGTCCCTTGTGCATAGGTTCAAATCCCACATTGTAAAAATTAATTTTATCAGTGTGTAAGGCCAGACAAAAATGTGTCAGGTCATAACTTATAGATATCTGCAAAGTTAAATCACTTAACAGTTACAGCTGCAACCAACCCTCAAACTAATATTAACTATCATGGTAACCTTCCCATTTAGTAAACTGCTTTCCTCTCTGTTTGGCAGCGTTACTCACTGCTTAACATTGCACAAACATGGTTGGTGTCATTGCTTACGTTTGAGCACTACCAGTAAATGCAATACCATGCACTGGTGGGAAATAACTATTTGTTATTGCAGAATTTTCCGGTTAGACATGTCTGGTGTTAGAGGGGAAGGTGACCAATGTATGATGCAGAGGTGGGGTGCTGAAGAGCCCAGCATCTTTATTGGACTCCTGGAAGAGTGCCACAGCCAAAGGTTTGTACAGGGGGACTATACTGGGTCCCAGTACAAGTCTGAGGCTTGGAATAGTCTGGTCAAGGCTGTATCCAGTGCAGTTGGCATTCCACACACTGCAGAACACTGTAAGCATCACTTTACTGACCTAAAAAGGCACAAGCGGGATACACTGAACCAGTGGCTGGATGAGTTCAGAACTAGCAACATCCCACAATTGTTTAAGCATGCTAATAAAGAGAATTTATAAAAGATAAAAAGATAAATACAGGCAAGACTGGGATGCATAATGCTCTTCTGTTTTCTTTTCATTTTACAGCTAACTCAAAAATCAATGTGAATAGGCAAGCCTATGCTGAGCTTCTGGAGAGACTGAGGGGAAGCAAGTGCTATGTATGCACTACAAGAGAAGTATCATTGTAGCTTTTAAATTTAAAAACAAATATTTTTTTTTCTTTTCTATGCAGTAGTAGCAAAGTCATCATGCATATCCTAAATATAAAAGCAGGTATGTATGAGTCAGGCTGCAGCATGGGTTCAAATACCACAGGTAACAAGTCTAAAATAATGCAATCCTTTAATATTATTGCATAAATTAAATTCTACACAAGTGGCATAAATGCCCCGCTGTTAACTTCAATCTGTACTGGACCAAGCATATGTGCAATATCTGCACATTGCAATGATTAATTTGAGCAATACATAATTAAAGTTTTTAGAAAGTACACTTAAATGTAAAACTTTAAATAAAATAGGTGTATTATTGTGATAACACATTGTATGTTACATATGATGGTACTAATTGTATCTCTTTTTTTCTCTCACCCCCACCCCTTATCACTTTTTTTTCTATTAAGTGCTGTCAAAATGTTTCCCTGTCATCCATCTCTAACAAATCACTAAATGCTTTGCAGCACAGGGAGGTTGGCCAACTCTAGTGGCACAGCCTGCCCCACTCTGCTGGCTCTGGCACCGATGCCCAGTATATCTGGGACCCAACCTGGCAGTACTGCCTGTGCTGCCTCTGCACTACCTGCACCCTCAGGTAGCACTACCATGGCTGCTGGTGCTGTGGTATCCTCTGGGAGTACTGTTGGGGATTTTATCACCTGTCAGGAGATGCCAGAATTGGTGTGGAGGGTCGTGCACAGCACCATTGCTGCATGCCTATGCCAGATGCAGAGGGTGCTCTCCCATGTGGTCCATAGGAGGAGGAGACTTCAAGCAGTCTAGCAGCCAGCTTATTAAGGAGACAGTGATGACAGTCCTCTCGGTGAGGACTAGATTCTCGCTCACCCCATGTTTGATGGCATGGGCTTGTGTTGTCTCTTCCCTAACCCTAATCATGGTGTCCCCCAATCTTTTGTGTCCTTCACCATCCCTGTGTTTTGTCTTGTTTGTCCTGTTTATTTGCATCTGCTTCCTCACCTACCCAACTTACCTGACCCAGAAATACCAACATCCCTTACCCAACATTCCTCTCTTACTGAAGTAAAAAATAAATAAAATGGGCAACTGTCTCACATAAAAAATATCATCCCATACATAACTCTCCACTTCATACAGATGACTTCTTGACACACTTGATCTGGTCCAATTGGCTATACAACATGATTGCATTGTTATCAACCATCTTTGTAGAGGTGACAGTCCAAATTCAGCTAACATTCTGTACATATTATCATTTTACACTATTGAAGAAATGGATAGCTTTGGTTCCTTCCTACCTCCCTCCTGCACATTCCTATGTTGCTTTCCCTTTGTTTTTCTCCCTGCTTGCCCCCATTTCACCACTTTCCTACCACCTCATTTTAATACTTTTAATCTGGTCAAAAAATACAATCACACACAACCCACATAAGTAACAAAAAAGCAACAGAGTTCTTAATTTTTTGGCCTCTGTGTTTGTGCCGAGTTTGGCATAATTTTTTTAAGTGACTGCTGTTTTATATATATATATATATATATATATATATATATATATATATATATATATACATAGCATGCCTCCTCAGTTCTCACACCTTCCTCCCAAAGACAATCACCACTATATGTGCCTGGTGTAAGATCGTGACTAAAGTGGAAAAAATAATGACTACAGTAATGAATTCCACTTTGATGCTAATATACAGCACACTCCCCCTGCACCTGCTATAGTAACTTTTTTGTACACCTCTGAGGTCCGTGAGAAAAGTAAAAGAAACAATGACTCTGTCTCCAACAGAAGCTATAATGACCTCTTCTGTATACATCTAAGGTTTGACTGTGATGCGAATTAAAGTACTAATGAACACACAATCACCAGCCCCCCACACAACCTTCAGCAACCTTGCAGACACACATCTATGCAGGGCTGGTTTTAGAATGGGTGTGGCTGAGGGTAGAGGCTATCACTAAGTCCATGTCAAAATACATTTACGTTGTGGCGTGTGGTGGCCACCAGATTCCTAGAAGCTCTACATATGAATCTTCTGTGATGTATTTTATGCCTTACTTTTGAAATATAATTACTTGGTAACTGCATTTTTAACTGTTACACACAGAAGGGTTATGTAAATGCCCAGCATTATTGTGTGTGTGTGTGTGTGTGTGTGTGTGTGTGTGTGTGTGTGTGTGTGTGTGTGTGTGTGTGTGTGTGTGTGTAGATAGAAATCAGTGATATTTTTTACAGACACACACACACACACACACACACACACACACTTGCATAACCATAGCTTTGCAATTATTTCTGCAAATAGCAATACACTGTGCAACACTTGAACTGCCCCAACAGATCAGTGACTATTGTTAAGTAGTCATCAAACAACAGCAGGGGTAAGTAAATGTTATCTACTTTATTTAGGAGTAATGTATACCTATCACTGTCAATGATTTCACAGAATGTACCTGATTTTGCCTCATAAGGTTTACTCTGTCCCTCATAAAAAAGTTTGATATTCTGGTAAATAATTCAGGATCACAAGCAATAAATCCAGACACCAGAGTTTCATACTTCTTATTGTCCAAAAATATGCAAGTTGATGCAAAATGTATTATTCTATTAGCTTTTTTAAGTGAATTAAGATTAATATTTAAAAAGTGTTCCTAATTTTCAGCCTTTATATTGATACAATTTGTGGCTTTGCCCAGAATTCTTGAGCAAAGACTTTGACAGTTACAGATTTTGGTGTTCTGCCAGTATTTATAAGACTCCCTGAACAAAGAAGAAGAACAAAAAACATCCCTGAAGACAGACAAGCATCAGCTCTTCTTAAAATCCATGGTAAACACTGAGACGGGTCACTCTGGGCTGCTCATTTCTATCAATTATCTTTCTCATGTTCATTCACTGATTATAAGCTTTATCCAAACAGGGTCATACCACAACCCTGTTTTGGATAAAAAGCATAATCAGAAAATGAATAATATTTTTTCCTCCTCACTTTCTCCCAAACAGCAGTAGGTTTTTATTGGGTCACCTCACAATCATTAATGATTTGCCACCAATTTGCCAAAAAAAAACCCCACAATTTTATTAAAAATGGGCCAAAAATATGGGGCAAAAATCTAGGTTCATAGGTTCATAGATTAGTACTCTGGAATTCTAATATGTGAAGTGGACCTAACTGATTACAGCTTATTGACAAATCAAACAAAAGAAAAAAAAATGGAAAAAAGTTTGCCATCATAAGGTGTCATCACACAGCTGTGCAGATGTCCATCACAAGCTGCCAAGGAATGAACAGAGGAAACAGAGAAACCCGTGGCTGCTGCATGGGGGCCCTCGTTCTCAGGGGAAACAATCGGGGGCTCCTCCCGTCCGCATGTTACGCAGGTGCCTAACACCGGCTATGCTTGGACTACTCATTACTACTGATATTACAGAAAAAGGCATAGTAGAAAATTAATGAGCACACATTTAATGAATAGCAATATAAAACTTGAAAGTCAGGCACACACATGAAAAGGGATCAGTTTGGTAGCCCATCAAGGCAAACTACAAACCCCTTAGTCTAGTGGTGACTTTACTCTACAAATTTAGTAAGAATTAACTCCTGAAAAGATAAGGTATATATTTTTAATTAGATTTGAGGAGTTTTAATCTAAAATTTACACCATTTCAAACTTTCCTCCATTACGGTCAAGGTCACTTATGCTTAAAAAAAACAACAATGAACAATGGATGAAGTAATGGATATACTAAAATGATAAAACTGTCTCTAGAAACTAACAAGTGTATAGTCACACTGATTTTTTATTTATCTTCTTCAACGACCATTATGCTTACTGCTAAGATTATGACATCAGTACACTTCAAACAAAAGGAAATTAAGTCTTCCAGATCGTCATAGCACCATTTCATCAGAACACAAGAAATACTTGGATTTACCTAATTCCTCTAGTTTTCAGGGACATAACTACTCACTCCAGGGAGATAGCTGTACCATTTTATAGTTTACTGATTTGACCCATTATGAAATACAACATTGTGTTGATTACCTTCAGACAAGCCATCTTAAACAGCATGAAAAAGTAAAGTCTTCTATTATAATTCACAGAGTTTATATAATTGAACTTCCGATAAAGGCTTCAGGAATTGTCATGTTATTCCATTTCTTACACGAAAACCACAATTTTATTAAAATCAGGCCAAAAATATGGGGCAAAAATCTACACATTCTGTGAAAATCTGTACAGTTGATATGTTACTTAATTTCAACATATAGCCATGCTCCTCCTAAATCCAATGTATAAAAAATATGTATACAAAATGTTTAAGACAACTGCCTTACAACAACCCTACTCTGGAATTCTAATATGTAACAAAAAAAAAAAAAGAAAAAAAAAACTGATTGAGTGCAGCTTGCTGACAAATGAAAAAAAACAAAAAAACAAAGTTTGCGATCGAGCTGTGATGTCACACAGCTGTGTGGATGTCCGCCATGAGCTGCTGACAAAGTAAAGGAGGAAATGGAGAAACCCGCGGCTGCTGCACTGGGGCCCTCATTCGCAAGGAAAATAATTGGAGGCTCCCCACAGCCACGGGTTCCGTGTGTGCCTAACACTGGCTATGTATATGAATATACCTTTTTAGTGTTTTCTGTTTGCGGTCATAATTTACAGGGATTTTTATGCTGTTCTATGTTAGTGCTACATTTATTATTGCTATTTAGAGTACATAGTCTGACAAATCTGTGATGCTTTTTTTACTGCTCACTGTATATGAAGAGCTTGGTGGTTACTACAGTGTGAAAATGCGTACTTACATATCTAAACTTACCTAGGAAGCTAGAGTGGCTTCATAGAAAGTTCCTTTATTGATATCTGCTCCACAGTATTCTGTATTTAGTATTAATAAGCAGAAACATACAGTTGCTGTTTATTTTGTATACAAATAGCAGAAACACAGCGTTTGTTACAAAGTTTAGCCAGTAACTTAATTAACTACAGTTTTAATTGGTATTAGTTACCAGAAACATACCTGCTATTAGTAATGAGAAACATACAGTTTGTTTATTTATCTGAAAAGCAGAAACAGCATTTGTTGTAAACTCTAATCTGCATCTTACCTAACTACAGTGCTAATTGGTTTTAGTAAGCAGAAACATATTTGGTATTAATAAGCAGAAACCTGCAGTTGTTTCTTTATTTCATAGGATCATAGGATCATAGCAAGTTACTAGGCTATTGGCCCTGAGGCCCTTATAAGCCTAGCCAAGAGTTCAGCCCATGTTTAGATAAGCCAGCACCCAAAGCCCCTGTCCAGCAGGGATGCAGGTGGAATCCTAGGGGTGTATTTTCTGTTTCTCATCCAGTTATCCAGGTTGCACTTGAAAAAGAATAATGAGGTACTCTTCTTGATGTGGAGAGGAAGTCTATTCCGCAGATGGGACAGTCTTTGGGACACAAATCTGTCCTGCCAAGTCCTATTGATGTCACAGACCAGGTTGAGGTCGTGCGTGTGGGTTACTCGAGTAGAGCTTGACTTGCAGATATGCAGCAGTCCCATCAAGGCGGGGTCTGAGATTGCTTTGTATGCCAGACAGAGGTCACCATTGAGGAGTCTGTATAAAACTGAGTAGAGGGACATTGCCTTTAGCCTGTCTGTGTAGAGTAGATATTTGAGGCCCTGGATTCTTCTGGTGAGGAACTTCTGTGGTCTGTCCAGCTGCTGCATGTACTTTGCGAGGTACATGCCAAAAGGGGCATTGTACTCAATAATTGGCCTTATAAGGGAAGAATATAGGGATGTTATGACCTCCTTGTCCCTGGATGAGATACATTTACTTATGAGGTGGGCCATGCAATGGAAGCAACATGGTGGTCAAAAGTCAGATTGCTACAAGCCTGGGTGCCCAAATCCCTCACGACTGATTGTGCACTTAGGACATTGTTATTAATGTGATGATATGTGGGAATGTCACACTCCATAAAGGGGATGATAATGCAATTTTTGGCATTCAGCTTGAGGCCATGTTTTTGTCACCAGTCATTTGTTTGGGTGAGACCCTCTTGGAGGACATCCACATCACTTGAGGAATTGATGGCCATGCCCAGCTTGCAGTCATCTGCAAATTTGGTCAGCCATAACTCACTCATCTTGGCCTGCACCTCAGAGAAATATATCCCAAATAACACAGGCCCCAAGACCAGTCCCTGGGGGTACGCCACTCGTTACAGGTCTACTGCTTGAGGCGGCTTCCCCTATTTTGATTAGGTGGGTTCTATCAGTGAGCCAGTCTGCTACCCTTCTGATAACATATGGATTGATGCCTAGTTAAGAGAGTATATCTATTATGCCTGAGTGGGGAATAGTGTCATAGGCTTTGGGCAAGTCAAGGTAGACGGTGTGCACCATCTTTCCCTCATCCATGGCTTTGGTGACTGTCTCAAAGAAGTCAACCAGATTTAACAGACATGACTTCCCCTTTGGTATTTCAAAAGCAGAAACACAGTGATTGTTACACATTCTAACCAGTATCTCACCTAACTACGGTGCTACTTTAACCTATTAGACTTAGTACATTGTTAAATTTGTCTGTTATGATCTGCTTAGCCACTGTTTCCTATTCTTTGTGATTCTTTACTCTTCCCTGGACGTTTACCTCTGTAGCTACTTCCTGTACCATTTATTGTACCCACTCTCTGTGTTCTGATAATTCTTCTATCACTCTCTAACTAATACCTTTTACTCTCTCCCACTTTGCCTCCAATTGTCCAAACACTGTACTATTCACTTTCTGCTCACACTCTGTCTCTTTTTTTCTCTTTTGCAGTTTGCTCGGCTCATCCACAAGCCTCTGATTTCATGTCTCCTCCACCCCCCACCCACTCACCTCTGGTTCTGAAGAAAAGTTTCTGCCAAAGCTCAAATCAGCCCTGGGAAATCTCAACTTACTTTTATATACAAACTTTCCTTTACAATTAATCATTAGGTGAATGTCATTGAATTGTTTTAACAATTTTCTCCTACTTTGTGACTATCATTGTGAGGTGAGCACAGATGCATGGCATCAAGTCAGTCACTAGGTGGCAACATACTCTGCTAATTGTATAAGATCCATATTTCCTCTGTATGCAAGCAGATTAGTTCCAGAGTCTAAGATCAAAACTATTCCAAAATAAAACTTTAGTTCAGTCCCAATTCCCCTAGCTCTACTCATCCTTAAAGATCTTGCTAGCAACATTTGTTTTTTGTAAGATTAAAAGTTCTGACATAGTATATTGTCTTACTTACATTTCCTGGCTCCTGATTGTTTTTTTTTGCACTCCATCCTGCTGGGGCTTTCTCTTCCTGCTCCCTTTAAACTCATCCCGCTCCCCTACCCTCCCCCCATATCACACCCGCCCTCAGTGCTTCTACTCTTATTCACTAGGCTGACACTCCCTCACTCTATCCATCCAATTACATGCACTTCCTGTTACTCTGCTTACACCTCCTAGCCTACAACATGCTCATGCTTCACCTATCACTTCTTACTACACTCATATTACTGTCTCATCTCACTACTTATTACCACAACACATTCCAGACACCCACATTTTATCACACCACTAAACCACCTTAACATACTACTCCATGTACATATATCACCATCTCTCCTACACTTGTCAATATTACTAGCCTTCAATATTTTCCATGTAAAATAATATCTACTTAAGATAGTCACTATAACCCTCAGTTATTCAACAATGAGTTTATCAAATGATTGAAATTACTTATCAAAATTGCCTCTGGGCTACTGCTAGGTGGTGACATCCACCCATACCATGGACCACTCTCAAATAACACCAACCCTCCTAGTCACTCTAGTCTCAACACCCCTACACATCCAATCCTAAACAGAAAAAAATTAGACCTATTGCTAATGAACATTAATATTAGAAGTATAGCCAACAAATTAGACATCCTCCATGCCACTCTAGCCACATACTCCTCAGACATAGTAATAATCACTGAAACATGGCTAAAACCAGGTAAAAAATGATGAAATACTACCCCCAGGTTACTCCATACTATGGGTGGATAGACTCAACAAAAGAGGAGGTGGAGTTCCTATCCTCTTTAAATACCATCTTACTTTAACTTTCCTTGACTGCAAAACCACACAGCTCAACATTGCAGAAATCATCTATACCACACTAACTATAAATTCAAGAAAAACACTAACTATAATTGGCTGCTATATCCCACCTGGAAATAATGCCTCAACTATAGAATATTTATTGAACTGGGCAAGTAGTACTCTTAGTCAGGAGACATTCATATTGGGTGATTTTAATTTAGACTGGCTTGCATGTGATACAGGTCACACCATCTATCACATAAACTTGCATGGTTTTATACAAACTAGTCAAGAACCTACCCGAATAGATGAAGCTAGTAAAAAAACAATCAACCTTGGATTAGATATTACTAAATAACTCCTATCACTCATTCAAATCAGTTTGCCTTCGTGATGGTCTAGCAACCACCTACCCTCAATTCTTATAGAACAACACATATTCCCATCAAAACCTACTGTGTTTAAACAACTTAGAAAGAAACATAACTTTAATCTTGACAACTTGTTAGCTGACCTACAAAGGTGCAATTGGACTCCACTCAAATACCTTGACCTAGATGACGCAGAAACCACTTTAATAAATCTTTTTTAAATATATTAAATGCACACATCCCTGTTTGAACCATCAGAGTAAAATCAAACTATGCTCCCTGGCTAAGCAGAGACACTAGGGCCCTTCTGAAAACTAGAGATAAAGCCTGGGAACTATGGCGTAAGACTAACACAGTAGTTCTAAACAACAGTATTAAGAACATATAAATAAGGCAAAAAACAAATAAAATAGTATAAAATAAATTTTTATCATAACATTCAAAATACATACCAAAAAACCCTCAAAAACTCTGGCCTGCTAAAAACTCAATCCTTCACCCAGGAACATCTACTACACCAACCTCAAACATCCACAACAATTCCAATAGCATAGCTACCATTTTTAACAAACATTTTACTGAATCTATAATTGCCCTTTCCAAGCAGCAAACTCCTACTCCTGATAACAAACCAGCCAAGTCTACAACTAGCAATGCCTCATTCTCTTTCTCCCAAATTCCTACAACCACTATAAAAAACTACTCCAGAAACTAAAACCTACTACACTTGCCATAGATAACTTACCTAGTGAATACCTCAAAATTGCAGCTGACTCTATAGCCTTCTCAGTATCAATCCTTATAAAAAGATCCATTCTCAAAAACAAGGTTCCTCAACTGTGGAAAATCTCCCATGTAATCCCACTTCATAAAGGGGGACCTTCCACAGAACTGACAAACTATCATCCAATTGCTATTCTCTCACCTTTTTCTATGCTACTCAAACGGTGTATTCATCTCCAGGTCATGAAATTCTTACTAATAAATAACCTTCTCTCAAACACTCAGCATGGGTTGTTCCCATTGCATAGTACCACTACTGCTCTCTTATCCTTCACTAATACCATAAACCATCACAGGAATAACAGCAACTTTGTATCTGCCATCTTGCTAGATCTATCAAAAGCTTTTGATATGGTTTCCCATTCTAAACTAATAGATATGCTAACTGAACTATCCTTTTCACCATCTGTCACAGCTTGGTTTAATAACTATTTATCTGGCCATCAACAATCTGTTCTATGGCAGGGTGACCTATCTCCACGCCTTCCTTTATCCATTGGTGTCCCCCATGGATCTATCTTGGGCCCTCTCCTTTTCTCCCTCTTTACTACTAATCTACACACAGCTACTCCACATGGTTCTATAATACAGTATGCAGATGATTCACACTTATCTGTGCTGCCACCTCTCTATCAACTCTTCATTCTCAAACACAGGAATCTTTCACTTTTGTTGAAATATGGTTAGCCAATGCCCATCCAATCCTGAACCCAAATAAAACTAAATTATTACTCTTCCAACCTAACAAGACATCTCATGCCCATCATTTAACATAATAGCCAAAGACAATACTGTCATCTCCCCAACAACCCATACAAAGCTTCTTGGAGTGGAAATAGACAATCACCTAAAATTTGACTTACATGACTCGCTAACAATAACAAAATCCATAAGAAACTTGGAAGTCTATATAGGCACAAAAGGTTTCTGACCAAAATGGCCAAAATTACATTAGCACAAACCCATCTGCTCTCCACTCTACTATATGCCTCTCAAATTTTAACTAATCTTAGGAAAACCGACCTATCTAAGCTAGAAGCATGTTATAATAAAATTGCTAAGTTTGCATCTGACTGCCCATATAGAACACATCATTGTACAGCTTTAAAGATATTAGACTGGCTTGAACTTCCCAACATTATTCTTTACAACCAACTCTCTCTAACTCACAAAATCATAACACAACCAACCAGAATCCCTGCACTACAAAATCTCATCCTTCCTTACAGTTCCAGCAGACTACTTCTCTCTAACAATAAGAACTTACTCACCCTCTCCAAGGCCAACAACACTGCAGGAGAATCTTTATTTTCCAGCTATATATCTTGTTTATGGAACTCCCTTCCTAACTCCATTCCCCCAATCTCCCACTGACCACTTTAAGCCATCACTTAAAGCTTATCTAAAAATAAGTGGCTATGTTCCTGTACTAACCCGTCATGAATGCTCTGATACATCTCAGTATACCCCAACCATATCTAACCTTTTCCCCTGTGTTTAATCTTTTATTCGTACCAGCCTGTCTTAACCTTACAGCTTGTCATAAGTCATACTTTACAAATAGTACTAGCTAAGTTCAAAGCCTAGGTTTTGTTGTCATGATGTAACAAATTCATATTTTCTTATGTATACTACATTTTGTTTACTTTATACTTTATTGATTATTGTAATTCGTGCATTAAAATTTTTTGTTATTCATGGAGCTTTCACCTTGAGCCTCTGCTGAAAAAGGATCTGTGTCCAGTTGGACTTTCCTGGTAAACAAATGTTAAATAAATAAATACATTTTTTGCATAAAATTTCCTAGATGTCCTTTATACAGGTATACTGTTGTTTTGTACTACTCAAGCACTGTGGAAGCTTCAAGATTCATTTTCATAAGTTATACCACACAAGGTATGTATAATGAGGTACGCATAGTAGAAAAAAACACTTAAACCTGTAGTGGATGAAAATGAGAAAATTTTAAAGGATTCTAAGCAGTTTCTGCAGGACTTATATGAGTTTCTAGAAGAGATAGATTTAACAGAAACTCTATTACTTATGGTAACAATGGATGTTCACTCCCTATTTACCTCCATTCCTAATGAAGAAGGTCTGGAGATATTAAGGGAATGTCTTATTCAGGATGGCACCTATACCCATGTTCAAATAGATTTGATATGTATGTTGATGGACATAATATTATGTAATAATGTTATGTTGTTTAATCACCAAATATACTTGCAGAGGGAGGGGGTGGCCATGGGCACGTCTAGTGCCAACAGTTATGCAAATTTAATAATGGCCTTATGGGAGAGTGAACAATCTGTTAAAATAATTGAGTGGAAATCGGTAATATTTTACAGGAGGTTTGTGGATGATCTCTTTCTGTTATGGAAGGGGGAAAAGGCAGAGCTGGAAAGTTTTTTCCAAGCAGTGAACATCAGTACATCGTTTTTAAAATTTGACATGCAATATTCAAATTCTAGAACTGATTTTCTTGATGTGAGCATTTTGAGAGATGATGCAGGGAAATTCCAGACAAGTATATATAGGAAGGAATGTAATAGAAATACTCTTTTGCATAGAAAAAGTATGCACCCAGGGTATATCTTTGAAAATATAGTGAAAGGACAGGCCCTTAAGGTTAACAATGGATGAGGATAGGTTTAGAGAAGAGCTACTAACCCTGGATAATAAATTGAGGGAAAGGGGCTATGCTAGCAACAAGGTAGCTGATACTTTTAAGGATATGAAGGTGCAAAGGTTGGAGAGGGGCAAGCCATACTTTTCAACTAATAGAAATAGGAATGATGTTAAGAGTAAGACGCCCCTAACCAATAAAATGCGGGTACCTATACATTACTGCAATAATGAGGGGTTGATAATAGAAACAGTGAGAAAGTTCTGGCCCATCCTTACTCAGGATGAAGAAATAAGAAATATAGTAGGTGACAAACCTAGTTTCCAGTTTAAGAATAAAAGATCTTTGAAGCAGATGCTTTGTTATTCATCTAGGGGCAAGACACCAGGACAAACGAGGGATAGGAGTGAGGACACGTACCCATGCAAGAATTGTAATCAATGCCAGTGTATATACTGGAAAATAATGTTTTTATACATCCAGATTCAGGACAAAGATATGTGTTTCCTGCACTAACAAACTGTAATAGTGAAAACATTATTTATTTGGCCAGGTGCAAGGGATGCCCATCCTTTTATGTAGGTAAGACGAATAGAAAATTAAGGTATTGCATACGTGAGCATGCACAACACATAAGGAAGGGCACTGAAACTAATGCACTGGCAAAACATGTCTTAGCTACAGATCAAACCCATGCTTTTGAGTTTACAATGCTAGAACAAGTTCATGAAAATGAAAGAGGTGGGGATATTAGAAACATCACTGAGACTCGGAGACACGTTGGATAATTAGATTAAGGGCAGACCTGGGAAAAGGGTTGAATGATAGAATTCCAATACAACCCATTTTAAATAATAGAAGTCTGTTCAAATAAATAGTATGAATTTTTATAATTATGTTTTTATAAATGTTTTTTATGTAACAATGAATGTTTCAAGCTATGCTGAATGTTATAATATTATAAAAGTATTTATAGGAATGTTTTATTTTTAGGAATAATTTTAAAGGGCAGGTGAGACTATGGAGCATGTGAATATATGTAGTTGCTTGAGCAAATGTAATTTAAAGCATTGGGCAGGCAAGGGTTAAACACTTGGATGCTACATTTAATTGAGTAAGCTTGCTTATAGGTTCATGACTGTATGAATTGGTTTAAAAGAAGGTGTGTTAGAGTAAAGAATTTTTTATGAAGGTATGAAAAAGTGGTTTTTGAGACCACGAAAAAGCTAATCATATTCACTGTTTTTACCAGTTATTTTACTATTAAACCTGATTTTGGATATTTCAGCAGTTGTCTGACTTTTTGTTGCTGTTGGCTGTTATGCTGGATGGTGCCGTGTGTATAAAAGTACAAAACATAACATTTTAGAAGTACATAGAGAAAGAAAATGTTTTGGCTGCATATTTTAGAGGTACATAGAGAAGAAATATTTTAGCTGTTAATTGTAGTATAAGGATACATTAGTTGTATGACCAGTGATTTCTACTTGAAATTTTGACAGTATGTATGATTTGCCAATAGAGTTTTCAAGAGTACAGTAGAACTGCTAGTAGATGAGGTTTGCGTATAAAGAATTGTAGTACATGCAGTAAATTAGTATGTAGAGGTTGATAGAGAAGTCCTGAAGTAAAAAGCAAGTGTTGAGGGTTAACCTGGGGGAAGGCATGGGCATTGCCTATTGATAAAACGGTGTTCCTTTAGTAGTTGTTTAAACTTTATGACAGAGTTTGTTGAGGTAATATCAGGGGGCAGTGAGTTCCAGATTCTGCCTATGTAGTTAGGAAATAGGGAGTCTCCTGCTGATTTGTTGGATCTGGTGATCTTAATTAAGGTCCTGTCACTAGAGCGTAATTGTCTTGGGTTTTCATGTATTTTAAGTAAATTAGATAGTGTTGGTATTTTGTCTGGACATAGTAGGAGTTTTTCTGCGAAAACTAGCTGGTGGAATGTAATGAGATTTTGGAGTTCCAGCCAATTTAGTTGGTAATGTATTTCCTGACTGCATGAATCTTACTCTTGTATTATACCATTAACTTTATGTAACCATGTTTCATTGTATTGCTTGTGGAGCTTTTCATGAATGAATGGACTGCATGAATCTTTACTCTTGTATTTTACCATTAACTTTATGTAACCATGTCTCATTGTATTGCTTGTGGAGCTTTTCTCCCCGGGCCTCCACTGAAAATGGGCACTTCTTGGCCCAGTGGACTTCCCCGGTAATCAAACTGAAATAAATAAATAAATAAATAAATAAATAAATAAATATAGTGAGTGGCAATGATGGGAACGGTAGGGAGCATTTGTGGCAAATCTGCCAATTTGATTGTAACATGTTTCTAGGTTTTTAATGTCTGTTTTGGATAGGTTGGTGAAGACGGGGGCGGCATATAGAAGTGTGGATATTAGCAGAGTTTGAGCCATGGTGATTTTAGTCTGTTGATTTAGGTATATTTTATTTTTGTTCAGACTGCCTAGTTGTCTGTGTATGTTTTTGATGGTTAGATTTATGTGCAGGTCAAACTTCAGTTTGTTGTCAATTGTAACACCCAGTAGTTTTGTGTGGGAGTCTGAGGAAATAATGGTACCAGCACTAGACGTAATACTGAAAGAATCAGTGTCTACATTGGATTTATTTGCTTTGAAAATTAGCAATTTGGTCTTTTTTGGTTTCAGTAACAGGTTTTTACTGAGAAACCAAGCTTCAGTGGTTTTGAAGACTTGGGTAGTAGAAAGGAGTGTGAGGGGGTTGGTGGCTGAGCAGACTAGTGATGAGTCGTCAGCATATTGTATGACAGTTGTATCTTGGGTGATCTTATTCGGATCGTTGATGAATATGGAAAATAATAGCAGGCCTAAAATTGATCTTTGTGGGACTCCAGTTGTAATAGGGAGCACTGTGGCCAGTTTGTTATCCCACTTGATTACTTGCTGTCTACCTATTAGGTCATTTTGAAACCAGGCTAGTGAGTTAGCGGCTAGTCCAAGGACAGAGAGGGACTTCAGAAGTTTGGGATGGTTGACCATGTCAAAGGCTTTTGATAGGTCTAGAAATATAGCCGATGTTAGATTGCCTAGATTTAGGTTCTGGTTGATTAGGTTGGTGAAAGAGAAGATGTCAGTTGTTGTACTGTGGGCTGGTATAAATCCATGTTGCGGAGGACTGAGAAGTTGTTTTTTAAGTATGTATTGCATAAATTGCTGGTGAATACATTTTTCTAATACTTTGGCAAGTGGGGATAATATGGCAATAGGGCGATAGTTGGTAAGATCTGTACAGGTCCCACCTTTGTGTAGTGGGGTGGCATATGCTATTCTCCAGACTGTTGGAATCTTGCTTTCTATTATTGATCTGTTCAGGAGTATTGATATTGGATAGGCTATCTCATTAGCAGCTATTTGAAGGTATTCGGCTGGAATGTTGCCAGCAGCTAGGCTAGCTGGTTTGAGTTTACCTACTAGTCTTTTTATATAATATGTTGGAATAGGTTTGAATTGGAAGCTGGAATTGATATTGGTAGCAGGTTTGGAGTTGCTGGTAGTAGGTGTTGTGGGTTGTTGATGAACAAGTTTTGAAATGGTTTCTATGAAAAATGTATTAAAGGCTTCTGGAATATCAGTGCTATCCTTTACAGTGGCTGGTGTTGGGTACTTGATCTGCCGGGGTGAAGTAATGTATTTAGTCCTGCCCAGAGTTTTTGGGGGTTGTTTTTTTGTCTATTTTGCAAATTGAGAAAATAATTTCTTTTGTCTAGTAGAATTTGTGTTTTTGTTTTGTTTATGAGTTTTTGGAATTCTTGTTTGGTTGCTATGATTTTATTGGCTCTCCGTTGATGCCATGCTCTATTTCTGTGGGCTATCATGGTTTTAGTGTTACTTGTGATCCAGGGGGCTATTTTAAATTTTTGTTTGCTTGTGAGAGGAGGGCATAGGTGTTTAAGATGTTTAGGAAGGTAATGTTAAATAGCTCAACTGCTTAATCTAAAGGGAGGGTCTTTAGAAGATTCCAATTTTGGTATTGTAGTTCAAGCTTGAATTTTGTTATGTCACAGTTTCTTTTGTTTCTAATGGTCCAGGTTGGAGGTTCAGAGTTGGTGTGAGATTTTAGTTTTAGTAGGAAGGTTGGCTGGTGGTCACTGATGTTGTCTGGTAGGACACCTGCTTGATATAATGTATTGTCATTATTTATTAGGGTCCAGTCTAGGAGGCTTTCTTTGCTTTTATTATTACCTAGACTTGTACTGAATTTAATTATTTGGGAGTAATTATACAGGTTTATGAAGTTGGAGGGGTTGGAGCTAGAGCATGTATGCCAGTCTATGTTAACGTCACCTAGGATAATTGTTTCTTGGGGTAGGTTTTGATTGGTCCAGTGTAAAAGGGCTTCTAGGGTGGGGATGTTATTGCCCGGTGGTATGTATCCTATTATAATATTTATAGATTTTTTGTTGGTTAGTTCAAGTTTGGCTAGTAGTAGTTTGAGGGCATTAGGGGGAGTATAGGAGGGTCAATACTGGTAACCTTTAGGTTGTTTTTATAAAGTAATGTACACCACCCCCTTTTCTGAAAAGTCTATCATTACGTATTACATTATAGCCTGGGGGAAGGAATTCACTGCCGGGAGTAGTAGGTTTTAACCAAGTTTCGGTTAGGGATAGTAGATTTAGGGAATAGGTGTCTGTTAGAGTATGTAGTAAATGTATTTTATTATTAATGCTATGTATGTTTAAGTTCAGGAAAAGTAGGCTATTCTTTGGTCTAGTGAGTAAGACTGAGTTATTGTATGGTGGTGGGGAGGAGGGGGAGTGCATGTCATGGTATAGGTCTGGATTAGGGTGTATGTCACCTGCTAATCTTAGTTGGTGACTGATATGGTGAAGGAGTTTTGATAGCTTAGCAAGAATGTGTATGTACTTATGTGTGGAGAGTGATTTTGTGGTGGTTCTGATACGTGTTGTGGATGCTAGAGGCATTGTGCTGTGATGATAACTACTTGAGGGAATGTGTAGGCTATAGTGTTTGGTGTGGATGGAGTAGGTGGATGTATGTTTTGATGGGGTGGTAATGGTGGTAGGAAGAGTGATGTGATAGGAGGTGAGGTGATAGGATATAGCTAGTAGTGCAAGGGTGATGGTGTTGATTGCATACATGTTGAGTGGTTATAGAGGTATGTTTGTGGGAATTAGTGGGAGGAGTGTGTTAATTAGTGGGAGGTGTGTGTAGGTTGATGTCAATGAGGATAGGTAGATGGTGTTTTATTATAAGATCTGATTATCGGCTATGGAACTATAAATGACTATTAAGTGATAAATAATTATAATCACTTGAAATA
Source organism: Protopterus annectens (assembly GCF_019279795.1). Taxonomy (NCBI): domain Eukaryota; kingdom Metazoa; phylum Chordata; order Ceratodontiformes; family Protopteridae; genus Protopterus; species Protopterus annectens. Next base: position 1,168,625,108 of record NC_056745.1, read on the forward strand.
GTATAAAATATGGTTTTACATTATTTTAGAGAGAGGAACCAAATTCCTCTTAACATAATCACAGTTACTAAGTATTGGAAAAAATACTTAAAAATTTGACTAGTACAATCACATGTATAAACTGCCAACCACAATAATTAGTTCACAGTTGCACAAAATAGTGATAATCACACATAGTCTGTGACCTGCATAACATAATGTTTACCACATCATACCAAAAATGCTCTTTTTATATGACATGTGATGGCTGTTCAACTAAAAAATGTTATAAGTTCAGGAAAGTGTCCCAAATGATCTTAATGTCAAAACACTAACTTGAATTTAAAGCAGAGACCGTATAAAAACATCTTTAAAACATTCCTAGTGATTCAGTATAACTGCATCTAAATGCGACAAACCATAAATCACAATCTAATGTTTATATAGGTCTTGCATACAATATAAATTAAAGTTTTAATATCCTACTAGTCCTTTTTGTAAGAAGAGCTGACCCAATGATTATGATTTCATCAAAAACAACAGCCACGATAATTCTGAAACGCTTTTGGAGGAAATCAATAGCCAAAGAAAGCCATTCAAGTGAAACCACCAAATGTTCAAATATATCAATTTCTATCAAAAAGTCGAAGCACGAAAATGTAGCATTCATATATGGGTCATCACATTCATAATCCAAACTTAAAGAACTGTTGCAACAACAAAAAAATCCTCTGGTAGTGCACTGCTGATGCAAAATCCAGTCTTGAGCTAAGTTCAATGAACCCGTAAATTGAAATGAGTCCCTGTGGTTATAAATCTAACAAAATAAAGACCAAATGTAAAAAAGGCTAGCTCAAAGTTCTCCTGACTGGACACTCAAATAATGCGACCTCTCTCAACAGATGCCACCAGCAAATGCAAAGCTTGGGAAACAGCAGAACAAGTCCCTGTAGTTATAGATAAAAAAATATCCAAATATGAAATGGCTAGCTCAAAATTCTCCTGACTAGAGAATCAAATAATGTGACCTCTCTCAAAAGACACCACCAGCAAAATACACAACTCGGGAAGCAGCAACCATAATAGCCCTGGATCCGTAAAAGAAAACGAATCCCTGGAACTGCAATTTTGGGCTTCGTTTGAGTAGATTTAAAGAATGACTGGCTTAAAACTCTCCCGACTGGAGAGAGAGAGAGACACCAAAATCTTTCACTACAAACACCACCAGATCAAAATTCCAATCACACTACAAGTAATTAAGGATTCTCTCTAGTAGAATTATTTTAGATATTACAACTGTCAATATTCATTTCTATATTTCAGATATTTATTCCTAAGCATGTTAGGGCAGAAAACATGTTTTTGTTTTGTGAGATACTGCAGGCATACGTTACTAATTTAGATAAGAAGACACGGCTCTGTTTTGTAATAGATAAACATTATTATAGAATATTGCTTGTCTAGAAGAAGCAGTTAGACTCATGGACAGTCTGCCATTGTATTTTTCCCTTGCTTTTATTACATGTTCTGTAATGAATGCATTGTTATTTGTACGAAGGTAAATTACAAGTGAAATCATGAGAAACTCAGTATGAGAATGTTTTAAAATGTAACAGTGTCATCCCTTATTGAATAATAATTTTATGATATTGCTGTCAGTTTAGGAATATAAATTGTGATTGGAAATAATATTCCAGAAGGTGCCATGTAAGCTGATCTCCTCTTTGTTTCAAGTACTAAAGTTAGTGTTTGTAGTCTGCCATGTTAGATTTGACTTTTTTTAATCTCAGTAGATATCAATACTATTCTGGGCAATAAAACTTCTTCCAGCAAAATGATTTTATGTATCAGTAGATTTACTGCAGACATGCCAGAATTATTAAGAATCTCCTTAACAATTGGCAAGAGACTTTATGTAAAGAAACCTAGTATGTTATTGCATCTGCTTTTAAAATTTATGAAGCAGATGGCAGATGAAAGGTAGAGAAAAAGCAGTGGCAAGACAGAAGGGCAGGATACTACGTATTTTCTACAACTAGCCACAGGATAGACCCATAATAGCTTCAAGAAATTTATTTATGATAAAGAGGCTAGAGACAGATGATCTTTTGTTAGGAATGTTTGCATAATGGTCAATAGTCTACAGTGATGTCTTTGGTACCATTTTAGGTTCAGTCTATCTTCCAGAGGAATAAACAGTGAACACTCTTATTTTTTTGTACAATGACCAAGAAAGTTCTCACAGTGAGTTTTCCTTGAATTAAAAGCTAGTAAATTAATGCTTTTCAGGCTTAGGAGGCATTAAAGGAAGTTGCATAGATTCAGAGAAGTAATACCAGCTATGTACATGGCAGGGATCTCTAAAAGAGAAGATGCACAAATAAATTGATTAATGTGAATTATCAGGATTTTCAGAATAAACTGTCATTTTCTAGAGATGACCTTTTTGCCATTTGTTATGGCAAGGAACTTTCAAAGCTTGATGTTTGTAGTACAGTCTTTGCCTGAATTGGTATAAAACTGGTTAAAAGTCTTAAAGCAGTAGGCATCAGTTGTTTGGACTGCCCAAGAAAAGCAGATGCTACTATGTTTTAATTTAAAATCAAATGACTGCTTTCTAGCCAACAATGTTCTTCATCATTTTCACAGATTCTGTTAATTGCAACAAGATATAAGACAAAATACGCTTCACGTTTATTCTGCAAGAAAACTGTTCTTTAATCTCCTAATAAGCATAGAAAAATCATTTCATTTTTCCATTGACTGTAAAATTGAATGCCTATGCAGGCATTGCATTCCTGTATTTCATATCACTTACCTTCAGGCTGCATGTTAAGCAAAAGAGAGAAAGAGAAAGAGAGAATGCTTTGCACAAGTCAATACTTTGATTTAACTAACTTTTTTTCTTTTCACATATTCTAATGCTAAATGTTTTATTACATAGTTGTAAAGTCTAATCTGACAGTGTACTTTACCAACGTATTTTCTTGAGCATAAAAGAAAATAATTTTCTGGCATTCCAGGATGCCATGTTTGATTTCTCTCACTTTTGCATGCTGGCAGTGTGGACTTCTATACTTTCAAGTTGGCATATGTTATCTTCCTTGGATGTAGAAAGGAAGATGAGGGAGAAATGAGTAGTGGTGATATTTAACTCAGAACTAATGCTTTGCTGTTGTTTTAATAATAGGACTTTCCTGCAGAATGGTTGAACAAGACTTTTACAAGATATTTTCTGTATGATCTTTGAAAAAGGTGTTTGCAGGTTTGGGCATGAGCAATTAAATATGAGATGAACACATGCATGTATATATACACACACACACACACACACACACACACCTTTTGCAGAATAACAGTGCATGAGTATAATGAGTACCTACCCACACATACATAGATGCTCACACTGAGAGAGATAACTTTCTTAGTATGGCAATCCGAGATTTTTGTGAGCATCTTTTGGTTCATTTCATATAGCATTTTTAATGTTGAGGGCTTCATAATGGAGTGAAAATAGCATGTATAAGTTAATGCCTTTTTATGGGATTTGATCCACAACATTTAACTGCAGAATGCATGCACACAAAATTGCCAGACTATCTGTATCTGGTATTCAGGTACATTTAAAATATGTTTCTTTGAAAATATCATTTGCAGTGCTGTGGGAAAATGTATTAGTGAACAGTAAATTATATGTCCTATCTTCCTGGGAAATCCAATCATGTTGTTTTTATTGGGTCTATATTGGAAGCACAAACGCTTATGTTGTCAAATACGACATATTAAGTGAATTCTCAATTTACTGACAGCTCAGAATGCAGAAAATCACATAATCTAATTGTTTTGATTGGCCAACACCGTTCCACCCAGTGCTGAAAAGAAAACACCACCTAAATCACTAATGGTGTATTCACACTAAACAGTGCAATGTGTTTAAACACACACCACATTACTATACACTACACTATGAAAGAAAATAATGTTATAAAAGTGACTGTGTTTAAAGTCTATATCGACAAAAGCTCACCCTATTTACATCCCGTTTGTGAAACATACATGGTCTGCATTACACTTTCAGCAGCATTGCTGTATGAGTATATATGCACTTAACTTAACCCTACTTCTAAACCTAAGGTGTAGGTTGAATGTATTACTATATATGCACTTACCTTAACCCACACCCTAACCCTAAGGTCAGTATCTATTGCACATTTACGTTAGTGAACTATACCGGATAAGGGAATCTCCAGCACATCACAAATGATACATACAAAACCTGTTATTTATACGTGCACTACATGAGGATAATATCACTTATTTAAATGTAAATTATGCAAAGATTCAGTATGACTTTTAATTGAAAACCTTTTAATAATTTGAATGACTGATTCAACTTAACAGT
>NC_056745.1:1168634488-1168636988 GCF_019279795.1 Protopterus annectens
GAACACCAAATGCGGAGGTGTGTCCATATTCATTAGGGATATCCACACCTCCAGGCTAGTTGCTCAGCATAATGCATCTGAGGTTATCCAAGTGCAACTAACTCTGGGCAAAACTGCAATCCAAATTGTAGCTTGTTACAGATTCCCCCATCATGGCCCAAGATTCCCACTCCTCTTTTCTTGATAATACTGGAAAATATTAGGGTTCAAACAAACACCCTAATATTGGGCGATTTCAACTACCCCACCATTAACTGGGAAAACTAGTCATGCACCAACTCCTTCACACAGCACTTTCTGGAATTCATAAATTCCAATGCCCTGAATCAACTTATCCACACCCCCACCAGGGGCAACAATATCCTAGACCTAGTCATTACCAACATGAGTGACCGGTGTTCCACACCTGAAGTCATCTCCTCATTGGTCAGATCCGACCATAAGCTAATCACCCTAGATATCCACATCCCACCCCCATTAAGGAAACTACAGTAAAAAAATTCTCCAAAGCCAGCTTCATGCTTCTTAAGACAGAAGTGGTGAACTTCATGACATCCATGCAGATGGACAATACAGTTACGACTGCTGAATCCTACACAAATGCACTTTATAAGCGCTTACACGAGTGCATGGATCATGCTATCCCAAACAGAACCAAGATGCTATCCTCCAAAAAAAGGAAGCCAATCTGGTGGTCCCCTGCCATAAACTCTACAACAGAAGGAAGAAACTGTTGCAAAAGAGTAAAATCCCATGAGTGGAGGAGCTCCCTGGTCAGCCTCAGAAAGAAGCTGAGATCCCTTATAAGATTCTCCAAAGCTAGCTATGAAAACAAGATTGCCACTGATTCTAAGGACAACCACAAAGCATTCTATAGCTATGTCAAGAATCTCAATTGTAACACCCAAATCTGCTTGGAATTACAGCACAATGGCACAAAAATTACAGAACCAACTCATATTGCCAAAATCCTGGCAGATAGGTTCAGTGCTAACTTTACCACCTCTCACCCCCTAAAGGACCCATATATATACAGGAAGAATGCAGAGTCCCTGTAATCACAACTACACAGGTAAAAGCAGCACTCTCTAAAGCCAAAAACACAGCATCTGTGGGACTTGACAACATCCCAGGCTGCATTTTACATGAACTTCAGAATGAACTGGCTCCCCACCTAAACACCATGTTCAATCATAGCCTCATGTCAGGCTTTGTGCCCACTGAATGGTGCACAGCAACAGTTATCCCAATCCACAAAGGAGGAGCCACCACTGATCCTGGGAACTATCGCCCTATTAGCCAGACAAGCCTGGTCTGCAAGGCCATGGGATGTATCATCATGGAGTTCATAAAAAAAGACATTGGTAACCTCCAAGTTCTGGACCCCACCCAGTTCAGGTTTGTGAAAGGCAGATTATGCCTCCTGAACCTGGTCGACTTCTTTGAGGCAGTCACCAAAGCCATAGACAAGGGTAAGGTGGTTCACAAAGCCTATCTTGACCTCGCCAAGGCTTTCAACACCATCCCCCATTCTGAATTTATAGCTAAACTCACTAAACTAGGTATAAATGCCTATGTCACAAGATGGGTTGCCAACTGGCTTAGTGACAGAACCCACACTGTAAAAGTTGCAGACTCCAAATCTGAGTTCAAACCAGTGACAAGTGAAGCACACCACAGCAAAGAAAAGGACACTCCACTGGATAAAAAATGATGGAAACGGCTCTCCTCAACCTCGGAAACTGAAAAAAGTCATCAGCCGAAAAAATAATGATAAGGATTAAAATAAGATGTTTAATGCTTTAAGCAAGTGGAGCACCACAGGGTTCAGTCCTTGGACCTCTCCTGTTTGGTATCTACTTCTCTGAAGTACAGGCTAACACAGAAGGCCTCTGGCTAATGAAGTTTGCAAATGCCTGCAAACTAGGAGCTATAGTCGAGTCACCAAATGATGTGGAAATCCTACAGAAGGGCCTCACTGAGACAGATGCCTGGTATCAGAGCCATGGCCTCAAGCTCAATGCCAAAAAGTGTATTGTTATCCCCTTTGGTAAAAACTCTGTACCCATGAACTACCACATAGGCATCAGTCTTCTTAACACTGAATGTGTGATAAAATACCTTGGGACCCAGGTGGACAGTAGTCTCTCCTTTGATAATCACATTGCCACAGTAGTCAGAAAATCCTTCTATATGGCACACCTCATCACAAACAGGTTCTCATCCAGGAAATAAAGAGGTCATTGTTCCCCTCTACTCGACACTCATTAAACCCATTATAGAGTACAGCGCCCCTTTTGGAATGTACCTCACGAGACATCTGCAGCAGCTGGAAAAGCCACAGAAGTACCTCACAAAGAGGATTACTGGCCTCAAACAGGTGCCCTACACTGACCATCTCAAAAAACTCCAGTTTTACTCTGTAGCATATCACTTACTCCGAGGTGATCTCTGCCTAACATATAAAGTTATGTCAAACCCAGAGCTGTTGGACATACTA
>NC_056745.1:1168641988-1168799488 GCF_019279795.1 Protopterus annectens
CAGAAAGCATAATTACCCCTATGCCTGGAGAGATGCTCCATTCTCCTCTTATACAGGAGTGCAGTCTTTATTTCTTCCTGAGCTAAAAAACAAGAACAACAAATACACACACAGACCCATTAAATGTCCTGCACAGACCCATTTAACCATAAGGGAAATGTCAGGACAGTCATCAGCCCAGCATACTAACAGTACATCTCAGGGTGCTCACCAGAAGACTAACAGTAATTACTACTACCAAGAGAAGGTTAAAGAAAGAGGTAAGTGAATGAGAACTGTCATCATACCTGCCATCTGCAATGGTTTAGGCACAGCGTTGATCAGACTTAGTCTTGCTCCTCCTAGATTTATGATGTTCCTCATAAAGTCAGACCTGTTTATAAGTGCATACTTTATTAAATACATAAACTTAGTCTACACAGATTCACTACCACTAACTGTACATGGTATAATATGCAAAGACCTTCTATTGCAAAAAAATAAGAAAATGTTCCTCTTTCTGACCCTTTGATTTTTAAAGGCCAGTGCTCTGATTTTTAATGATTGGTGGTCAAGAGGTAGGACTGGTTTTCTTTATACTTTGGCTGTACTACTAATGCTTTACTCATGTTTTTGAGGACATACATGATAATTTGATAATGTGTGTGTGTGGGGGGGGGGGGGGCTAATGGGTGTAAATGTCAACCATGGTGAATACTGTGTGGGGGACTGTAAATGGGGGTATGGTGCACTGCCATAGCAAGTAAAGTGGTGGTGATGTGATGAGACAGCTTCACTTAAAACAGCATTTAGGATTGTTTCTTTAAATACCATGCAGGTATCATAATCCAAGACTGAGGCTAAGGATTGTTCATAGTTTCATAAGTTCATAGGTTTTTACTAGGCTAATGACCACTAGGGCCTTTTTAAGCCTAGCCATGCATCCCAAACCTCTAACAAGTTCTGATACCCTTGATAAGTGTAAGCATGGACCTGGGGGATGAACCATTTACAGGTTACCTGTTTGCATCAGAGACATAGGTGCCAAACCAGGGATGAATTTCCGGTATCCCATCCAAGTGTCCAAGTTGCACTTGAATTGGATTAGGGAGGAACTCTGCTTCACATGGATAGGGAGCCTGTTCCATAGATGAGTTAGTCTCTGGGATACATACCTATCTCTCCAGCAGGTCATATTTATATCACAGGCAAGGCTTCCAGGGAGTGGAGTTTTTTGTTTAGGCTCCTAGCATTGAGCAGTAATACCTTTAGGTTTTCTTGGTTTTGATTTGCTATGTTGGAAATACTTTCAGTTTGGCATTGCCTAAAAAAGGCACTATGGGGGAAGACATTGTTTTAGCTAATATTCAAAAGCCTAGAGGGGAGAGGTGCAGACCATCCCTGGCAAAGCAGCATGGTCTGTTGACCATCTTCTTCCATGCTGACAAATATTGCACCTCTTTAGAATGACACCAGAAACTAAGCCAATTATTAAAGTCAATCATCGTTTGTTTGTATTGTGGCATCATCCTTGGAGAAGGTAAAATGCTGCTCAATGCTAGGCTTATACCAGCCTGAGACACATATTCCGAAAGCTCTATGATGTCTCTCTTCATATAGTCTAGGGAGGTACAGTTCAGGTCATTTACTCCCACATGGGCTATGACTGAGTCATATTGGTAATTGTAATCCAATGACCTGAGTGCATGTGTAATGTGGGGGATCCTAGCCCCTGATAAGCAACTGACCGTAACTTTCTCCGTACTCATCCTGGTGAGAGAGACATCAGTGTGTCTCACTATGATGTCTCCAATGACTAGAATGCTGGATTGTGTTGTGACTTGCGTTATGGGCTTAGAGGTAGAGGCTCCATGAGATGTAGCTCTGAGTGTTGTGGGTGTTATTTTGAAAGAGTGCATTTAGGGCTTCTGAAGGTATTTCTTATGTGTACTTTGTCTAGGTCTTTGTGGATTAGGAAGGTTACATGTAAGTGCCTCAGTATATGTGGGTCTATAGGTCTGCTTTCAGTTGTGCATGATGGGAGCAGCATGTGTACTACTGACAACCTTATTGACATTAGGAGTAGTTTTATCTGAGACCTTTGCCTCCAGTGACATTGTGTAAATACATATCTCACATACCATATCAGTTTGTTTGAGAATTGACTGGTTGTCAGTAAACATGAGGCAATTTTCTACATTGCCTTAGGATGCCCATATCCACCAAGCCGGTAACGGAGACAGTTGAAAAGTTCATATCCATGGCAACAGACCCTTTTTTATTTATTAGACTGTTGGAGTGAGAATATCAATCACTGTCAGGAGTATCCAGTTTGCAACTATGTGGACAGTGCTTGTACACATGCTGCACCTATCACGCACAATGCAAAGCATGTCACTCAAGGTGTCTGAGTCTGTACAGAGCACTCGAAAGTAATCACAAACAACTGAATAAAGTAAAAAGCGATTCCAGACTGCAAGTAGGATAAACCTCTTTCAAGTTTATTCTAAATCCACCAACACATATAAACCTCTTTCAAGTTTATTTTAAATCCACCAACACATAAGCGCTTTTATTTCAAAATGAGACTTCATCAGATGAAGATGAATGGCTACTACTAGCGCTGGTCTCACCACAGCTTCATTCTGCTGTGATACAATACTCCTTTGCTTCTTCTTTCACCAGAAGCAAAATGTTAGCACCAATCCCAAGAAGAGAAGCAGTTGTTTGAGAAAATACATGACAGTTTGATACTATGGTGGGCTAAACTAATGGGTGTAAATGTCAACAGAAGTGCATACTATGCAAAGCACTGTAGAAAGGGCTTAACATTATTGCCATGGCAGGTGTAGTGGAGGTGATGTGATGTATTACGTACACTTAAAACCAGTACTCAGGTTTGATTCCTTGAATAATATGCAGGTAGCATAGTTCTAGATTTTGTCTAAGGATTGTGTGAGCGTCTCACTCAAATGTTTTCATGCAGCTATTGGGAGGTGTTCTCATTGCTAACAATTAATCTCCCAGCTATTGTAGGAATGTTCTTGTGTCCTGTATGGTAGAGTGTAGTATTCCATGTGAGTCCTGAAAGTATTACGCATCTGTCCGCTGAGACTACTAACACACAGCTGTGAGTGTGGTACTGTGTATTGTGTTTGTTGGAGGGGGGAACCAAAACATTCTGGAAGCGTGCATAGAGTAGCCTTGATTTCCACATTCCTCCATGGTGTTACTATTTGAGTGATGTGTCCATATAAATTTCACAATCACCACCTCCTATGGACTGCATTTGTGGGGAATGTGTCTGTAGTAGCAGGAGGAGGAGAAGGGTAGGTATAAGAAGACTACAGTAATATTGATTTACTTTTGATTGCAGGCTATGGAGCCACTGGGTTCTGCAACAAACACACTTGTCTTGTCTGTGTCAGGGATCACGGTATGGGAGGCTTAGTCTATGGCTTTTGTAGCACTTTGTGTCACCCCCTTCCTACATCTGTAGTAAGACATTTCGTGTCTGGCCATTGCTACTTCTCTCCACGTGTGGAGAGGTAGAAAAGTGTCCATATATACCCACATAAGGGGATGTCTTTGAACACTAAAAGGTGATTGTATTCACATGTTGTGGGCATGAGCCTACCAGCAGGCTATACACACATACATCCTCTCTGCAGTCCTATACCATGAAAGTGTGCTGTGGGACTGGATACATCACAAGAAAAGTGTACAGTGGGAAAGTTGTTGAATAGTGACAGTCACATCCTGTGCTGTACTAATAGCACCTCCATGGTCACTGAGAGTAACAACATGCATATCACCACACAACCTGTAAACTCTACATGGAAGCCTATGTACTGTGTGCGGCGTATACACATGCAGATGACATGAGCTGGGTTACATGCAGCCTTATGTATGCAAGGTTTCCTGATCAAGGAAATATATCCCCTTGCTTTGTGTTATGGCAACACCTGAAAAAACACCATACATAACATACACGTGTATGCCCACCATACACATGGAAAGTTCCTTATCATTGTTGTAACATGGATCTTGCCAACACTGAGTAGTTCAAGTGGCGGTTATGTATTACCTTCCAACAGCTTACAAGCATATTTTTTTGAAATTCCATGTTGTCATGCCTGAAGCTGATTGGCACCATAAAAATAAATTTTCCCAGGCAGAGAATGAAATTCTGCACAGGCCCTCCATGAACATGACAAGTGGATGCTCTGCCCTGGGAGCATACCTCTCAACTTCTTAACCCAAGAAATATGGACAAAGCCTGACATAATGGGGGACAAAGGCCCAAAAATATGGACAGATTTTAAATTTTGCTCTTATAAACTTAGAAAGATGCTAGAATAACAGGGCGTGTGTTAAAATGCATTTTTATGAAGGATATAGTGTCTGAAACCCAAAATACATGTCATTATTTAGTGATTTCATTCCTCAGATTACCCCAGTTATTTGTCAGAAAAACACAATTTCTGTGAGGAACAGACCAAAATTTTGAGATAAAAATCTGGACATTCTGCAAAAATCTGGACAGCTGAGAGGTATGCCTGGGAGATTTGAACAGGCTTTCTCTTTCCATGTTTGTCTGGACCTTATGGAGGACATTAATGCTTCCAATGGCTAAAATCAGTCAATGCCACTGATGCGATTGCACAAGCATTTAATAAGGCAGCCCACATGACAAAAGAGCGGAGGGTCACAGGTGTGGTATCCACCAACAGAGTCACCAGTGAAAGTCACAGAGGATACCCTGACATCTCTCTCCAATTGAGTATTGAACAACAGTGCTGAATTGCACTATGAATATCCACTGGGGATCTCCAGGGGTGTTTGTATTAACATATGGTAGTTCTCTACAGTACTTGTCCATTTCAAGGTCACAGAACTTACATTCAAGGCTTCTTTGTTTTTAAGGGAACATCAGGATTATACGTACAATGGCCATCTGTCCAAGGTATGTTAAACAGAAATGTCCATGGTCCTCTGTTATATAGGATTATTTTCACTGGGCTGCAGGTGTTTGTGAAAGGTTCATCCTTAACTTGGGTAATGATTTTGTGTTTTCATGGGTGTTGAGATATCTGGTTTCTCCACTGTGGATATAAGACTGCCTGATGTTGGGGAACTGTCTGGTCCTGTCAGTGACTGCAGACAAATCCTGGCACAGTTGGGAATCATGGTGCTAGGGATAGACTCTGCCAGTGTGATGGACACACACCCTCCTTCTTCTGCAGACACAGCTTCGCTTCCTATGTTAGTCAACCCATGGACCCAGGATACCATCCAGGGGCAGAAAAATGCTGACACATCAGTCCAGGGGTTGGCCTCATCTCCAGTGACAGAGTCAGCCTTGAATGCTGCCAGTTCCATTGAGCAAGACAATGACCTCAGGCATCAGTGTACTGGTTGCCAAGCACACCATGGAAACTGTCCCTCTTGAGCTGAGTGTCTCCATGGCCACTATTCAATGTTTGTACAAGACCATAATACAGGGACAGACCAAGACCAATACAGCCATAGTTGAACAGGTTGTGGTATTATGTGGGCTGCATGAGGACCTGCAAAAAATGTCTGGGCCAGACGTGCACCAATCTAATCAGATGGAATAGGGATACTGTACAATGCAAGTGTTCCTGTGCAGCTGCCCATTACAGCCATCACTCTGCCCATGGCTGAACCACCTCCAACTGGGGGAAGCCCTGTCTGGGTAGAGGCACAGTCTTGGATCTGATTCACCTCTATCTTCACACCAACATCCATTATTGAGAGCACTGCAGGGCATCATGGTTATGTACACAATATTCAAAGAGATCACCTGTAGCACATCCCACTGTTCATGCTCATTGAGCACTCTGTCTTGTCTGTACTGTTGTTCATACATGAAACCTTCCTAAAAGACAGTGGAAGGTCAACACCTTCATCTGCTGTGGGTGCCCTAGACCTCTACACAGACCCAAGCAAAGTCTGCATTGTCTGCTGAGTTGTGACCATGCACATCTACATATATATACCTGAAACAACCACCAGTACCTTCAAGACAATGGTGACACCCCCACATCTCCCTAGTTCTCCTCAATCACCCTCCCATGCCTCTCTCTCTCTCTCACTCACACACACACACACACACACACACACACACACACACACACACACACACACACACACTCTCACACACACACACACACACACACACACACACACACACACACACACACAAGGCCTATAACTGACTAAGTTTGCAGACACTTGCAAATTGCGAGCAGTCATTGATTCTCCCCCAGATGCTAATATTATCCAAGAGGATATGAAACAGACTAATAATTAGTATCAGAGTCATGGCCTAAAATTCAATGCTAAGAAGTATATCATAATATCTTTCAGCAAACAGCCACCACAGCAAACTATCACAATGATAATTCACTCCTGAAGGTAGACCTTGTTGTCAGGAGCTGAGAAATACATGTGGACCTGGAATTTGACCAAAATGTTTCTATTGTGGTAAACAAATCATTCTATATTGCAAAACTTATAAGTAAAGGTATGGATCTAGGCCCAAACAAGTCATCCTCCCATTGTATTCTGCCCTAAACCTATCATTGAGTATATTGTCCCCTTTGGTATGTACCATATCTCTCAACTGTCTAAATTTTTGCGAATGCCCAGATTTGTGCCTCATATTTTTGATCTATTCATCACAAAAGTTGTGGTTTTCTGGCAAATCATTGAGGATTGAAGTCACTAAATCATGACATACATTTGAGATTTAGATTTCATACCCTTTAGATAATTAATTATAATGCAAAATCTATTATTCTGTTAATTCTGTAAGTTTATAATATCTTTAAAATTTGTTCTGATTTTTGGTCTTTGTCTCCCATTTATTGCAGCTTTCTCGACATTTCTTGTGCTTAGAGATTAAGAGGTATATGCAGCAATTGGTGTTGTCCACAGAGATTTCTCACAATAAAAAAAATTCAAGTGGTAGAAAACAAGTCATATCCAGACTGCCTCAAATCATTGTCCCTATATTCAGGTTCCTAAAGGCTACGAGGTGCAACCTATGCCTAGTTTATAAGGCTTCCTCAGATCCTAATAGATCTGTTACATATTTGTAAAATAATTAGCATCAGAAACACCCAGTCTAGGGACCTAAATCTCACCAGCAACATAAGTAGGATGTGCTAGAGGGACAGGTATGTGTCTCAAAGGAGACCCCCTACTCTGGAACAGGCTTCCAATCCATATGAAGCACAGTTTTTTCCCTACATTTATTCAAGCAGATATTGGACAATACATGGGGAACCGCAAATATACCCCTCATCTGCCACTAATGTCTTTACTAGAGAGAGGAAGCTTGTAATTGTTTGTCTACGTAAGAATGTATGACTCCCTATTGAAATGTTGGCACTCAAAATACCAAATGCCAAAAAAACTGGAAAAAAAAGTCTGAAAACATAGGAGACGATCGAATCTCGAAAATCACTCTTCTCCTTACAACTTTTTTTTGCAGGGGGGCAGGCTCCCTGCACCCCAACACCCCCACCCCCAAATTTATATATACCATCTCCGAGAAAGCCATACCTTGGAAAAAAAGGGACATTTCTGAGAAATGGTATCCCAGGCTTAGTAAATAAAAGTCCAGTCTTTCAGCCATTCAGTCTTCTCATTTTGGGACTTGCTGCAGCAGGTCCCGACATTTCAAATGGGGAACTTGGTTAGGCTTAAAATGGACCCTGGGTCATTAGCCTACATTTCTGCTATGATACAGATACGCACACACACACACACACACACACACACACACACACACACACACACACACACACAGACACACACACACACACACACACACAGTTAATCCTAATCCTCACCCCCCACACATGGATTGCCCATTGTTAACATTTGTCACGGTGGCTCTCCTCATTTGTGCATATGATGAGTACTGTGGTTTGCCCTCAGCACTCTGTTACTGAGTAGCCTGTTTCTTATGCTCAGTGTGGCCAGTCTATGCATGGCACAGCACAGACAAATTAAATTGGATGTCACTGACTAAGAAAAAAAGAAAAAAAAATAGTCTAATAAACTGCAGGAAATTTAACAATGAAGCACTTTCATCTGATATGATAAAGACTTCTTCAGTATATTAAACAATCATTAGAAAAAAGTTTAAATACAAATGTAACAAAAGAGCATGGCATAAAACCATCAATTTCCTTAATTTTATTTTTGTTCATTATGTAATATACTACTAATCAAAACATAATCATTCAAACCTGGATTTTTACCAGCCTCTAAAATTATTTATTATTTATTGACATTTGTTAACTGGGAAAGTCCACTGGGCCAATGACCCATTTTCAGTGGAGGCCCGGGGAGAAAAGCTCCATACAAGCACAGACATTTTTACATAACATCAGCTTAACTTTGAAAGTCAAGAACATTTTTACACAATACAAACTGACGTAGATATACAAGACTAATACATATTTAGAGGCATACAATACAAGAAAAATAAACCCAGTGTGTTAGATTTTTAGTAATTCTGTTTGTATATTCTCATAAGTAAGAATACTGTTTAATCAATTCTGTTTATTCAGCCACAGAAATAAAGAAAGTAAGAGAGACTGGATACGGAGACAGATAGTGTAAATTGCAACTATATTAAGTTAGTAAAAGTATTTGTAGTGTATAGTGGCCAAAACATTTAAGATGGTTTAATTATATGACTACAAGAACAGACAAAGGTTATTGAGATAGTGTTCTTTTAGTGCAAATTTAAATGTTTTTAAAGAGTCTAGTTGAGTAAGAGAGGGAGCACATTCCAAAGTTTGGCAATGGCATGGGAATAGAGACATAGTCCAGCTGATTTGTTGGGTTTAGTTATGGTTAAGAGTTGTTTGTTAGAGGACCTAAGGTGCCGAGTAGGGGTGTGTGTATTATAGTTTGAAGGGATGGGTAGAAGTTTGGATTATGTAGTAGTTTGTGGGTGAGAGTAAGTTGGGAGTAATGCAGGTAATGAGGGAACTCAAACCAGTTTATAGATTTAATGGCCAGGCAATGATGTGTGCAAGTTGGCATGTTGGAGACAAACTTGGCTATTTTATAGTAGCACGACTGCAGTTTGTTCAGGAGAGATGTGTGTAGGTTAGTGAAAATGGGGCAACCAAAGAGGAGGGAGGGTAGAAGTAGACTATTAGCTAGTTTCAACTTGGTAGACTTGTCCAAACAGAGCTTATGCCTATAGAGTTTGCCAAGCTTAAAATGGGTCTTTTTGATTGAGTTAAGTACATGATTCTCAAAGGATAGTTTGATACCAGGTATTTTGGCTGTTTTTACAATTTCAATTTCCATATTGCTTTGACAGAATAAAATATGTTGCCAATGTAATTCTCTGTTTAATAACTTATTTTGCCAATCACCACCCCTTTCTAAAAAAGCACTTTTTGCAGTATAAAAAAGTAAATTGATTAAAACTCAGACAATTATTTGTATGTTTTACAGTGGTAGCATTAGTATCATTGTTTTTAATAGCATACACATGCTGGCAAATTCCAGGCTTTAATTTATTCTTTGTTTTCCCAGTGTAAAATATGGGGGATGTGATGTGCTAAATAAATCACTCCTAGCATGTTGCAATAATAATGTCCCTTAGCATACAGTGTTCTGTTACCTACCTTAACACATTTGTCCTGTTAGATAAATCTACATTGCTTGTATGTAGCCTTTAGGTCTGTGGTTTACACAAAGATGACTGCTTCTTTCAAACCTGTTTTTAAGATTTTTGCCCCTCTATAATAAAATTTGGGAATTGTGCCTAATTTTTCTTTATAACCATCAAAACAGTTAAATATATGCCAGTGATGGGGAAAATATGGTACAATTTTGTGAATTGTCATTAGAAAATAACAGGCAAATAGCTCTATGACAATCTTAATTTGATTTGTTACCACTGGTGGAAGTTAATGCTTTCCATAATTTAGGAACAAAAGAATCCAATTTCTGCAGTTTATAGGACTGATAGTATGTTTTATTGGTATAGCACACCCTGGGTGTAATACTGCATGTATCATTTTTACTGTTCTATGTTATGCTTATTCTGGCAAAAGTTATGAACCATGTGCTGCCTTTCAGCCAGTGCCATGATGTACTCTGCCTTCCTCCTTCTCACATAGTCACCCCCTGCAGCTGTCTCCTCATCAGGATGCCTCTGCTGCTGACTCCAGGACTTGCTCCTCTCAAATGTCTCTACCCTGCAGTAACTGTTTGCATATCACTCTGTTGTGTAATGCTGCACATATTGCAAACACTTTACTGCATGTTCCAGGTTCATACTGCAGTGTAGCACCAGAGTCATCTAGACAGTGGAAGTGAACATTTAGCAGTCCAATCACATACTTGACAGTAACTGTGGTGTGTGACAGAGCTGTATTGCATGCATCCTCCGCCACAGTCTGTGTGTTTCTAATCATTGTCATTAGCCAAGGCTCCAGGGCATATCTGGCATCAGCAAGAAGATGGCTCAACCCACGGAAATGTCTGGAATAGTTCATACATGTGCTAGATGTGGGGGTTGTGGGCATTTCCTGGTGCCTGGATGGGCTGCTGACACATTATATGTTTTGGACCTGTGCATTGCAGACCACCTGGCAGCTGATGAAATGGAACCCTTTGTTGGGGCTTTATTACAGTACGAGGTAATGCAGTCTGTGGCTCTCAGTACCTCAAGAAAACCAGGAAACCTCAGAAAATGCTGCACAAAATTGCTTTTCTCCTCTGTGGTGCATGAGGACCACATATGTTCCCCCACAAGGTATGGCATAACATTGAGGAACTGGTGGAGCATCCTGGAGTCAGATACCTGGGATACACTCACTAGCCCCCCCCCCTTTACAGGTTGATTGCTTAAAGGTCCCTGTATTTAATATTTTCAAAGCCATGCAAACCTTAGTATCCACATGATAGTATACTATGCATATAATGAACTGGCATATAAGGATGACACAGTGACACATCTTGACCAGCTCCTGCATAGTACCTCTATCTATATGGTAATGGTTCTCTATTTCTGTGCCATGGAGTGCATGAACAGATGACTTGGTAGCATAAAGGGTGATGCCATGCACCTCTATGAATAGTGCCAGCAACAACAGCTTCTTGTATATATATATATATATATATATATATTTACTAATGTAGTACTTACCTGGTAGCTGTTTTCATAGTTTGTCTCAAATAACTCCAGGATTTGACAGTGGTCAGCAATTCTAGGGGCAGCATCTCTCCTCATATACATTTCTGAATTCTTCCCCTGTGTTGTTTACCCACATTTTATCTGAAATAGCCACATTTTTAATAATGTCACACATTTCATTGCTGGTTTGATTTTAAAAAAAATAATTTTAAACAATACTTACAGAAGTAGGCCAAATTAACTTGCTTTCTTGGCACTGATTAATTTCAAAATGTAAGTCTTGGACTCTGCACTCTAAAAAATAACTTGCAAATCTGTTTAATGTAACATCAGTATCGTAAATAATATATAATATTGTTTTCATTGAGCATCTCTCCTACAAGTACACATTATAATTATTGCAAATACTATGGCAGACCACTGTTTGACATATTGTCCACTAGTATGTATGACTTGCATTTACTTCCATTTTTATACAATGTTAAAATGGAATACTATGCCTGTACTTAAGTTGTGACTGAAAATAGTCAGTAGACAAGCTCACATACTTGGTTAACAATTTGTAAACAAATAAATACATATATCCATAAATAAATATATACATACATTTTCATGTCATTATACTGCCATCTGCATATTATGCAGGCCTCAGCATTTCTTGACGTTCTGTAGTCACACTCAGTGTGTGTCTGAATTTACCTCTTCAGATGTATGACTATTTATTGTGCAAAATTGGATATCATGATGTGAAACATATTTCTGAATCCCAGGGATGCTTTGTTTTTGTAGCGCCTAGTGTGGCATTAATATTAAACTACAACCCTACCTCACTGTGGATGAAGGTGGTATAATGGGAGATCTTTTACAATAAATTATTCAGGTTGATTGCAATATGACTGAGTACGTCAGAAGTGATTCCTGAATATGCTGCATTATGCATCTATTCTGCATAACTGAAGGTTTTCCTAATGTAATAAACATTATGTAACTAGGCATAACTCAGCAAACCAAGCTGCCTTATATAGCAGGAGAGAGGCTGTTCAGCCACGGTGGCCAGATTGTGTCGCTGTCCACCATAAATGTAAGGTGTACATCTAGCCCTAGTGTTTCATCTGGGGAAGTAGAGTGCACCATGGTAAAATGTTTGTTTGCATTTCAATGTGCCCTATATATATATATATATATATATATATATATATATATATATATATATATACACACACACACACATATACACATATATGCAGCAGTATTGGAGACCGGGCATTCAGGAATTGCACCAACAGCACCACTTAACAGCACAAGTCATTTTGAGGGGCTTTTTGTGTATAAAATAAGTGCTTATGGATGTCAGTCATTCATGGGCAGCAGGTCCATTAATCCATTGAATAGAAACATTCTGCCACTTTATGAATGGATCAAAACAAGTATGAGAACCTTTTTGTTTACTTGAATATAAGGTGCTTTAAATAATGTAGTGATAACATAAACAGATGATGACAGATTTTAAAGTGTCTCTGTTTATTTTATTTTTTGAGGTCAGTGAAAGATTTTAATATTTATTTTATGTTTTAGTTGATTTATTTGTAACAAGGACACTATGTAAGCCCAGTAAGCCCAAGGGCTACTTTTTAGTGGCATTCCAGGAATTCAGTCGAATTAAGTGACTTGTTCACTGACACCATACCTTATTAACCCTTAATGGGGGTTATTCATACTTTTGTTTCCAGCTATATAATGAGAAATGTTTTTTGATCTGACTAAAAAACTATTACTCCTGAAAGTATGGCAACTTACAGATTATGTATGATATGATTATAAGGAAATTTCCTTGAGTATACTAAACAATTAAATATCCTAATGTGACACCCATTACTAAACTCCACACAACAATGTTCTGTACTAATACTTGGTACTGTGACAGCTATGAGTGTTATGCAAGCAACCATGCCCAACAGGGTGTGTGTTAATGTGCAGTTAATGAACGCCCAGAGATGTTGTGAGGTCCGACACCACAGGCGGACGGTCACTACACCCCTGGAAGGGCATTAATTACACATTAACACGCACCCTGGAGGGCATTATTGCACTTAGAGAATGGGCTCTTTGTAAAATTGTTGTGTTTTACTTACTTATGTATTTTTTTAAGTTCTATTTTATTTTTTTAATATATTTTTGATGTAAAATAGTTCCTCCGCCTAATGTTTCATACTTGCTGTAGTATATGTTAATGGTGTTGGAGAAAGCATTTTACATCCAAAATATATAAAAAAAATAAAACAGTACTTAAAAAATGCATAAGTAAGTAAAACACACCGATTTTATAGAGAGCCCATTCTGTAAGGGCTGGCCAGAGATCATTCTCTCTTCACTCGCTCTCAATATGCTACCAGGGGTTCGTTGGTTGACTTTCGCAATTCATTCACTCAGTCTCTCTCTCGCACACAGACACACACACACACACACACACACACACACACACACAGTCTCTATGCTTTCATGCACACATTCACTCAAACAAGATCGGTCTCACCCTCTTTCTCAGTCTCTCACAGTCTCCAGCTGCTTTCATACACACATTCAGTCTCTCTCTCTCGATCTCTCTCACAAGCAGTCTCCTCTGCTTACATACATGCATTCACTCACACATCACTTTTGCTTTCACTTTCACTCTCTAGATCTCTCTCTCTCTCACACACACAAACACACACACACACAAACACACACACACACACACACACACACACACACACACACACACACACACACTTGATCGAGCGCTCTCTCTCTCTCTTACTCTCATACACGCATACAGTTTCTCACACATGCTTTATTTTATTTTTTTATTTTTACATTTTACACTCACTAAACAGGAAAAGCGCTGCTTAACGAGTGTAAAATAATGTTTCACTTGCTCTTGCTTTCACTGACATGCAAGCATACACTGACACACACAAACATACCTTTTTTTTGTCTTCCTTTTTTGACATTTTACACTTGCTAAACAGCAGAAGCACTGCTTAGCGAGTGTAAAATAATGGCATCTGTTTCGTTTTTCTCAGTCTGAGCTCCCCAGCAGACTCCTTTTTCACCAGGCATTACTTGTCTATTAATACCCTGCTGGCGAATGTTCATTCTCCATTCAGGGTACTGATGTACAGCAAGCCCATTTTGTAAAAGCAGATTTATTTAGGTGTTAAAAGGATGTTCTGATTGGAAGGAACTGTGAGTCTTACAATGATGATGGCACTTTGCTGATCTCACTACTGCTTCTGCCAATGAAATGTTTGTAAATTCAAGATTACATTCCAGTACATAATAAAGCAGGGTCATAAAAATATTAATTTTCAGCATTATTGTTTGTTGTTTAAATTATCTAAACAGCAGAGAAAAACAGAACAGACAAAACAGCCATGGGACACTTAAAAGAGGTCACTCTTTACCAGTAACAAATAATTGTGTGTAATACAACTGCATACAATACAACTAAAGGCTGCTTTTTCCTTTCTTGTATTGTTAATGTTAATACTGTGCAATTACTGAAAATATTACTTAATTAAACCCATAAGACTACTTGTCAGCCATGATTGTTATCGTTTTTGTTTTTTTTTAAATGTCTCTTTCCTCTTCCGTAACTGTTACTAATATATGTTAGCATTTCTGTTACTTCTTTTCACTTAGTTGGTACTCCAGGGTTGAGTCTAAAAATGGTCCATTAAGATAAGTGGTTCATTCTTTATAACAAATACAAATACATAATAAAATAATAAATGAGTACCTTTGAATAGTGTTATGCCCTCGTGAGGCCAGATTTGTTAAGTGTGGTATGAGAGTAGTGCACAAGATCTCTGCTCCTGGTCTGATGGACTAACGGGATGCAAAAAAGATGCATCCATTCTTAATCACACTCCTATAGCACAGCAGAATGAAGCAGTGTGTTATTGTGTTGTATAGCATAATAGCACTTTAGCATGTTGCAAGGTGAAATTTACAAAGGCATTCATGCAGACAGATGGAAGAAGTATGCAACAGGCCGAAGTATAATTTGCATGTCATTGTTCAGTTTAAATGGGACACATATATGTACATGCCCAGAGACCTGCCTGACCTCCAGTGACCTTTCGTATTGCAGGTATCTAGTAATAAAAGCTTCTATGGCATCAGGTGTGTTTCCCACTTTGTGATCAGCACACATTATGTCAAATGTCTAATAAATTAAACACCCCTTTTGTCTATTCAGATCCTCTCCAGTAGTCTGTTATCTTAATTATTTGAAAAAATAAAAATCTCTGCTTGGTGCCTTCTATCATCCCATCTAACCCCATGACCCCAAACAGACATCACTCTCAGATCTAGCCTGTTTACTGTGATGA
Source organism: Protopterus annectens (assembly GCF_019279795.1). Taxonomy (NCBI): domain Eukaryota; kingdom Metazoa; phylum Chordata; order Ceratodontiformes; family Protopteridae; genus Protopterus; species Protopterus annectens. The sequence goes on from NC_056745.1 coordinate 1,168,657,544, forward strand.
TTAACACAACCCCTCATAGACAGACAACACACATTTGTGTATGAGCATACAGATGTACACGTACCCACATGCAAACACAAACACACACACACACACACACACACACACACACGCGCGCGCACGTGCATTCACACTGTACGAGACGTCATGTGCAAACGAGTTTACATTGTTTTTGTACTGCACACTAGTGACTAAACAGGTCACTTCCCTGGGGGAATAGATGCTGAAGACCATTGCAGTACCATAATTCCATTCAGCCAGGGACAGGAAATGTCTCCTTACCAAAATCAAAGATTTGCCCTTTTTTGTAGCCTGGCCCTCTATCTTGACTATGACTCCACTCTTCTCACAGGGCACTTCCATCTGGCAGTAGAGCAGGGGATTGGGAGGTCCACAGCACCACTGGTATTATCATTCCAGCTGAGGCTATTGCTGGTGGTGTAGGAAGGCAGTATGGGGTGGATCTAGACCTGGCAGCAACATTTAAACTGGATGGCCTCCAACAGCTACACTTATACATGCTGATGCCATTTCATGTTTAAGGTAGGTGCATAATAAGGCATAACCTGTGAGGATGTCTCTGTCCTCAGCCCTGAACAATTATGCCTTTTTGATCCACTCACTCACCCTGTATGGCCACCTCTTCTATCTTTGTTAAACTCTCTGCCAATTCCAACAGACACTCAAGTCACTAAGTGAACCGAGATCACCTGGACTGGGGTCAAGGCTGTATCTCCCTGTTCTGCTGGAGCTGGCTACTGAGTTGTTCTGATGCCTGTGGTTGTGTCTCTGCAGCTTGGCAAATTCACCTGTAGTCATATGCAGGTATGAAAGACATGGGTTCCCCCAGATAAATGGAACCTGGAATAACGTAGCTGTGCTGGCACACAGGAGGGCACTGATATGTTCTGCTGTACAGGAGGCCACTGATATGTCCTGTTGTACAGGAGGGCACTGGTGTGTTCTGTTGTACAGAAGGGCATTGGTATGTTCTGTTGTACAGGAGGGCACTGGTATGTTCTGTTGTACAGGAGAGCACTGGCCTGTTCTGTTGTACAGGAAGCAATTGATATGTTCTGTTGTATAGGAGGAGACTGGTATGTTCTGTTGTACAGGAGGGCACTGGTATGCTCTGTTGTACAGGAGGGCACTGGTATGTTCTGTTGTACAGAAGGGCACTGGTATGTTCTGTTGTACAGGAGGGCACTGGTTTGTTCTGTTGTACAGAAGGGCACTGGCATGTTCTGTTGTACAGGAGGCCACAAATATATTCTGTTGTACAGGAGGCCACTGATATGTTCTGTTGTGCAGGAGGGCACTGGTATGTTCTGTTGTACAGGAGGCCACTGATATGTTCTGTTGTACAGGAGGCACTGGCATGTTCTGTTGTACAGGAGGGCACTGGTATGTCCTGTTGTACAGGAGGGCACTGGTATGTTCTGTTGTACAGGAGGGCACTGGTATGTTCTGCTGTACATGAGGGCACTGGTATGCTCTGTTGTACAGGAGGGCACTGGTATGTTCTGTTGTACAGAAGGGCACTGGTATGTTCTGTTGTACAGGAGGGCACTGGTATGTTCTGTTGTACAGAAGGGCACTGGCATGTTCTGTTGTACAGGAGGCCACTAATATGTTCTGTTGTACAGGAGGGCACTGGTTCAGTTGTACAGGAGGGCACTGGTATGTTCTGTTGTACAGGAGGGCACTGGTATGTTCTGTTGTACAGGAGGCCACTGATATGTTCTGTTGTACAGGAGGCACTGGCATTTTTTGTTGTACAGGAGGGCACTGGTATGTCCTGTTGTTCAGGAGGGCACTGGTTTTGTTGTACAGGAGGGCACTGGTATGTTCTGTTGTACATGAGGGCACTGGTATGCTCTATTGTACAGGAGGGTACTCGTATGTTCTGTTGTACAGAAGGGCACTGGTATGTTCTGTTGTACATGAGGGCACTGGTGTGTTCTGTTGTACAGGAGGACACTGGTATGTTCTGTTGTACAGGAGGCCACTGATATGTTCTGTTGTACAGGAGGCACTGGCATGTTCTGTTGTACAGGAGGGCACTGGTATGTCCTGTTGTACAGGAGGGCACTGGTATGTTCTGTTGTACAGGAGGGCACTGGTATGTTCTGTTGTACAGGAGAGCACTGGTATGTTCTGTTGTACAGGAGCCATTCTTATGTTCTGCTGTACAGGAGGCCATGGATGTATACTGGGTTTGCTGCGTCACTCACTGCCCTGTTTGCTCATTTTGCACATGGACATATTTGTTTGCACTGATACAGACCTTTAATAAATCCTTTCCTAGTCTGTCCTAATAAGGTTATCATAGAGGCAGATGCTCTTTGTAACTCAGCTCAAAAGAAGAACAGAGTCCTTAGTGAATGGGGTCCACTTCTGAATTTGATTCTTCTAATAGGACATTGGCCTCCTGGATACCAATTGGATGCAAGCAAATTAAGTTTTATGAGCAAGTACTGCACAGTGTAACATGCATGCCATAGTGTTAAATGCCAGTAAGTATATTTAGGCTTTTATACCTGTGCAAATGAGAATTAATTTGGGTAACTCCTCCTTAACTGAACAACAAACAGTTTACTTCTAATGTTCAAGGAAATTATACTGTGTACTAGCATTTCTCAAATGTTGAGGCAAGCTTCCTATGAGTGGTGTACGCCTATTTCAAGTGAAGCCCAAGTGTGTTTACAATTATGTATGCACAAAATGATAACTGTTTCTTATTAACATTATGTTGGGGCCAGGGTAAATACTGAAAGATAGTAATCAATGAATGTATTTATTGGATCGAACCCCCCCCACCTGGTAAGATTACTATATTGAGGCACCATTTTAAGTGTATACGTGTGCAGCATATGCTGTATGCCTGGGTAGACCAAACGTGCTTTTCTGCTGTGTAGGGGAAGAGAAAGTGGCTTTTCTGTGGTCTTAGGGAGACTCGTGTAAGAAAATCTGACAAAAATGGTGTTGCTCAGAATGAGTGTTGATGAGATTTTAAGGACTGCTGTGTGGTATAATCAATGTTGACTGTTTGACAAAACATCTCTGCCTACATGCATTATGTGCTTTAATTCATAAGTAAAATGACTACCATACAACACAAAATTATTAGGTCCTTAGTGTGTCTGGCTGTTTTGCATACAATATCCTTGCACTAAAAGAAGAAAAATTGGCATGTAATGCATTTTTCTACTACTGTGTCCATTTTGTTTCAGCCTTAATTTTCCCATGTCTTTCTTGATTAAAGATTTATGCTTGTATTTATTAGATAACCATCCTAACTGAGAAGCATTCCTACATCTTGCAAACATGAGCTGGTATAAACAAAATAGGACTGCAAATTTGAAAAGCTTAAATTAGGCTTAATAAAACTGTCTGCCAAGCATCAGAAATGTGGTGTTTGTTTGCAAGCTATTCATTAAACTCAACTGTTGCACAATAAATTCACTGAGCAAGGCAAAATTAGTACAGTATGCAGTAGCTTCTGTAGCACCTGTCATGCAGTTTCTTTTCTTTGAAATCTGAGAGGTAGTGAATACTATATCAACACATTAGTAATGATTACTACACATTTAATCAGGTTTTAAGAAGTTAGGAAATGTAGAAGTGTGGACCTCTATATACATACCTTTCAAACTGCAGTCTCCAAAATGTGGAATGCTACCTGTCAGAATACTGAGCAAATGAGCAAAATGTGGAACACTTAACTCTCAGCTTCACCTAGGAAGATTATAACATGGATAATAACTGTTTCGTCCTGCATACAAAAGTTGTTTTTGTTTTTAGCACAGCTTTATTCATTCTACATGAAAGAACAAATGAAATTATGAAAACCTTTTAACATTCCCCCGGATTCACGAAGCCCTTTATTGTGTGCAGGATTAGTCTAAGAGCTATTTTCGGCAATATGGCTGATGTCCGATCCAGGAACGAGCTCCCGGGACGTGCATGTGAGCTCTTAGACTAATCCTGCATGGACCGAGCTCCTGCATGCAAATTACCCTCATTTGCAGGTGAAAACCATGCAAATGAGGGTAATTTGCGATCCAGGAAGCTGGCAGCTGTCCGTGCAGGATGAGTGCAGTCTGCAGAAATGTACTCGGTTAGTAACCAAGTACAGTTCTGCAAACTACAAAATGGAGCTATGACAGCTCCAAATAAAGGGTGCATATCATTGAGGAAACATGCCAATGGCCAAGTAGAAGGCCATTGGCATTGAAAACTGTTTAAAAAAATAAAAAAACAACTTTTATTTTTTTCGCCGATCTCGGCTGTTTAAGCATAGGGCAGCAGCGCACAAACAGGATCGGGGGGAAAATAATAAAATAAACCTAAAATAAGCATTCTAGCTAAAAGCAGTATTCTGCCATGCAAGTCAATGGCAGGCAGAAGACAACCTGGCCAGCGAGTAATGGTTGCTAAGGGGGGAGGCTCAGTGTGGGACATGTAACTATGCATTAGCAGGCAATCCTATGCAAATGAGGGGAAGGATAGAGAATCCCAGATTCCCTGTCAGTGCAAGCCTGCACACAAGAGTGTAGGACTAGGAAAACCATGAGTGTAATCTCTAGACATAGCTGACATCAGAAGGGGGTGTGTCAGGCATGCTGTAAGCTAATTGGAGCACTGTGGCTCGTGTTTGCCCTTAGTTAAGCTAAGCTAAGGCAGGGGGTGTATCTAGGGCTGTCCTATCTTACACCAAGAAAATCATGGTGTACACAGGTAGAACAAGCCAAAATCCCATAAAACGTGCTTACAGTGTGTACGCATGTTTGCGCGACATGCATCAGGTGAAAAAAAAAAAAAAACAGGAAATAGCAGCTCTGTTCACATCTGAGCACTGTGTTTGCGCGGCGTACCCCCGGGCCTAAACAGGAAGGTAATAGGAAGGGAAAACAGCAGTAGGATGGTAATCAAGGAGAACTAGCTTAGCTGACAGGTGAAATATATCAGAATCAGCCAGTTACACAGTGAGCAGACCAGCATAGCCCAGCACACCACTATAAACTATGCAAACACCTTTCCCCCTTATTTTTCCCAAAAACTCTGCATCACTGGTATATACGAATGGGGAAATTTTACAAAACGAAAGCAAGAGAAAAAATGTTAGGGGTGCTTTTGCTATCATAAACCAGCATGTGCAAGAGGCTGAGGGTGGTGAGAATGTGAATGCTGCTGAGCAGCCCACAGTGAGGAGACAGAGAAGAGTGTACAGACTCAGGGTAACCTACCAAGGGCTACATGAGCTGGAGATAGTAGAGCGCTATAGGGTGGACAGTGACTTCCTACAGCAAATTGTTGAGCTGTGCCGGCCATGCCTCACACACAGAACTAACAGAGGGGAACCCATCCCAGTGGATACCAAGGTATGTGTAGGCCTAAGAATACTAGCTACAGGTACCTTCCAAAGGCCAACTGGGGATATGATGGAGATTTCACAGGCATCAGCATTCAGGGTACTCCACCAGTTCCTGGATGCCATGTCAGCACATGTCAGTGAGCATGTATATTTCCCCATCACCCGTGAGGCGTTGGCCAGCAATATGCCTCTCTTCCACCAAATAGCAGAATACCCTGAGATAGTGGGTGCAATAGACTGCATGCACATATGCATCATAGCATCACCTGGTGAGCGGGGTAGGGTCTACATCAACTGCAAGGGCTCCCCTCCATTAACTGCCAGGTCGTGTGCGATGCCCAGGGTATAATAATGAATGTGTGTGCTGGCTGCCCTGGAAGCTACCACGATTCCCACATCTGGCATCTGACGCAGCTGTACCAGAGATTTGCAAATGTGGCCATCCCACATGGTCACCTAGTGGCGGATGCTGGATATGCACTGGAGCCATGGCTGATGACACCCATCAGAAATGCACACACACCTGAACAAGAACTCCATAATGAGGCACATGCACAAACATGAATCATAATAGAGCATGTGGTTGGGATGTTCAAGTCACGGTTCTGGTGCATGGACACATCTGGTGAAGCCTTGCAGTACTCGCCAACTAAATGTACCCAAATTGTCCTTGTATGTGCCATGCTACACAATATGATCCTATGGAAACCACTGCAGCAGGAACAGCATGGGGAAGGGCCACACAGCCCCCCACCATTACCAAGGCCTTCACAGGCACAGAGTGACTCGGAGGAGGAACAACCTGCGCCTGCCCCAGTGGGCAGAAGGAGGCATGCCCAGTATGCCCTGGCCTTGGCAAAAAGGCAACGCATAGCACATGCACTGACACAGTAGTGACCCAGGGGATGACACCTCTCTCTGACTCGCACATACAGTAAAAGGGATGCCAAACATGACACTACCTATGCTCAACCATGTATAGGGAGTATACTATGTGCATCCGACATAGGCAGCCCTGCAGCACCACCCTCAATACTGGGACACCCACAAGGTAAGTGACTCACACATGCCAGTTGGGGGGGGTCACATACCCAACAACAGTTACAGCCAGCAGGATAGGTGTAGACAAACAAAACCAAATGCTGTGCTATGGCCTCTAAATGAGCCCTATGGGTAACCCCTCCCAGGCCTACACAGACAGACTACAGCAGGCCAGGCAGTTGGATGTAAGTTGTGAAGGCTAGGAAGTCAGAAACTAATATGTAGGTAATTAAAGCTAAGATCTGTAGTACACTGGTATGCCTCTAGCCAGCACGATAGGTAAGACTACAGACTGAAATGGAGTACCCGACATACCAGTACAGTCCTAGCAAATGTGTACAAGTGTCAGGTGTGCCCCCCCAGTCTACATACACTTATAGTAACAGACAGATGTGCCCCCCCACTCCTGTGTAGAAATGTAGAAATAGTCAGGTGTGCCCTCCCCCATCTTACATAGAAATATAGTAACAGTCAGGTGTGCCCCCCAATCCTGTGTAGAAATGGTCAGGTGTGCCATCCCCCCATCCTACATAGAAATATAGTAACAGTCAGGTGTGTCCCCCCGATCCTGAGTAGAAATGTAGACATAGACAGGTGTGCACGCCCATCCTACATAGAAATATCGTAACAGTCAAGTGTGGTCCGCCCAAACCTGTGTAGAAATGTAGAAGCAGTCAGATGCCCCCCCTGCTATGCAGAAATGTAGCAACAGGCAATGCCAAATGACCGATGGATACCCTGCAGACACAGCATGCTACCTGTTGGTGTACAACACAAAGGTTGCACCGCAGTACAAATTACCTGGACTTGATCCACACATGCAATACAGATGGCCATACTGGGCATGCTCACACACTTTGAGGAATGAAGGCAATGTCAGTCAACAACATGCTGAAAGGGCATACTGGGCATGCTCACACACTTAAACACATGAAGGCCATGTCTGCAAACACCAGTGGACCAGACATATCTGGCAGTCGCAGTTCTTAGTGCAGACACATGTCAGTATGCACCACTCCTGCCTTGCACACACAGTGGATATGAATACAGACATATATGTAAGGATAACACACTATAATAAGTCAAAGGTAGATGGACATAGATGTGTGGAAAGGGTGACCATGACAAGGAGTCATCTGGGCCTGTCCTACCCAGCACACAGCCAAAGGGCCCCAAACACATGAGGTGCAGATGTCACTCACTGCAGATACTAGCCACCAGTATCTGTCAGCATAACAGACTATGTGGTGCAGTATCTGTCAGCATGACAGACTATGTGGTACATGTGCCAGCTGTGCAACATGACTGTACAAGGAAGTAGTCATCTAGTAGCTGTATACACGTACCTGTGACATATGACCCCATGTGTGCCCGCATCTGGCATGTCAATCCCTACATGAATGGGATATGGTTCATGTACACACTGCACTCCCCATAGCGGTATTATGACAAGCCTGCTGAGGTCATCCAATATGAAATACACCTTTGGGAGAGCTGTAGCTTAGTAATCTCCATGGAGTGTCCCATAACTGTGTACTGCTGTAGTGATAAACTAGTTAGGTAGTAGTTCTAACCTGAGACTTGGCAATTTTGTGAGTGTGTGTTTGTGTGTGTGTCTGTCTGTCTCTGACTATGCAGAGAGAAATGCTTTTTAGGGTACTCACACTCCGTACAATTCATATACTCAACTTTGGCAAGGCTGCTGATGTCACTCACCTAGAAATACACTTCTGGGAACTTCATAGCCCAATAATCTCCGTAGCACATCCTGTAATTGCATACTGCTGTAGTATGATAAATTTGTTAGGTAGGTGTTCTAACCCCAGACCTGGCACCTGTGTGTGTTTGTGTATGAATCTGATGAGTAGAAACAGCAATGCTTTTTAGGCTACTCACACTTCGTACAAATCATATACTCAACTTTGGCAAGGCTACTGATGTCACTCACCTAGAAATACACCTCTGGGAAAGTCACAACCTTGCAATCTCCATAGCATGTCCTGTAACTTTGCACTGTTGTAGTGTGGTAAAGTAGTTAAGTAGGTGTTCTAACCCCAGACGTGGCAACTGTGACTGTGCCTGACTGATTAGAGAGTAATGCTTTTTAGGTTACTCACACTCTGTACAATTCATATACTCAACTTTGGCAAGGCTGCTGATGTCACTCATCTAGACATACACCTCTGGGAAGGGTGTCGCCCCATAATCTCCGTAGCACATCCTGTAATTGTGTACTGCTGTAGTATGATAATGTAGCTACGTAGCTGTTCCAACCCCAGACTTGGCAACTGTGTGTGTGAATCTGACTGAGTAGAGAACAATTGCTTTTAGGGTACTCACACTCCTTAGAATTCATATACTCAGCTTTGGCAATGCTACTGATGTCACCCACCTAGAAATACACCTCTGGGAAGGCTGTAGCTCAGTAATCTATGTAGTGTGTCCTGTAACTGTGTACTGCTGTAGTGTGATTTAGAACTGTGGTAGGGTTCAATCTCCACCCATGGCAGTTCTGAATGTTTTGTGTGTGTTTCAATGTCTGTGTATGGAGCAATGCATTATAGGCTACTCACTCGCAGTACATTTCAAATGCCCTACTTTGGCAATTCTGCTGATGTCATTCATTGTGAAATACAACTTTGGGAAACAAGCTCTTTAGTAATCCCTGTGGTGCAACCTATAACTGCTCGATGCTATAGTGTGATATAGGCCTTGGTCAGGGGTTCTATACCCACACTCTGTTGGTTGTGGATGTTTTGTGTGTGTCTCACTGCCTGTGTAGGACTAGTCACTCGCAGTACAGTTGATATGCCTTAGTTTGGTAATCCTGCTGATGTCATTCATTGTGAAATACACCTTTGGGGAAGGGCTTCTCTAGTAATCCCTGTGATGCATCCTATAACAGCTCCCTACTGTAGTGTGATTTAGAACTCAGTCAGGGTTTCTATACCCACACATGTCAGTTGTGGATATTTTGTGTGTGTCTCGCTGTCTGTGTAGGGAGCAATGCATTTTAGGCTAGTCACTCGCAGTACAGTTGAAATGCCCTAGTTTGGTAATCCTGCTGATGTCATTCATTGTGAAATACACCTTTGGGAAAGGATTGCTCTAGTAATCTCTGTGGTGCATCCTAAAACAGCTCCATGATATAGTGTAATATAGACCTTCATCAGGGATTCTATACCCACACATGTCAGTTGTGGATGTTTTGTGTGTGTCTCACTGTCTGTGTAGGGAGCAATGCATTTTAGGCTAGTCACTCACAATACAGTTGAAATGCCCTCCTTTGGTAATCCTGCTGATGTCATTCATTCTGAAATACACCTTTGGGGCAAACGTACTTCAGTAATGTCCATGGCACATACTATAACTGAGTAGTGCTGTAATGTAATAAACTAGTTAGGTAGGGGTTCTACTTCCAGACATGACAGGTGTGTGTGTAACTTGTATCCTGTGTAGAGGTGGTTGTGAGTGTGGGCAATGTGAAGGGGGTTTTGCTTATTTGTTTTATGTCAGACCTGCTATATATCACAATGTCAACCATACAGGGATAACAGATGTAAATCAACTGAGAGGTTGGGGTGCAAAGCCATACCCATACATGTGACATTAAGGCTAGCTAATCACAGTTAGCAACCCCACTATTACCCAGAGCGCACACTTAACCCATGTGTCATACGCACACACATGCCTAGGCAACAGTCAATATGCAGGTAGTGCACTGCATATTGGCCACTGATTGTAACTATGCAGTGATAGCAGTGGGCTACAGAGGGCATGTCACCCTGTCCATCTGTCCAATATGCACTTACATGCAGACAATGCACCTCCACCCTGTTCCCCAACGGACACCTGCAGCACCTGTGGTGCCTTCACATGTGACTCGCAATGGACATACCATGCCTGACAACATGCCCTGTATGGACAGATGACACTGACATCAGGGAATGTTGTTAGCATGCTATCAATGTAGGTGCAGGGTAAACCTGCTGCCCATTACCAGTTCCTGCCACAGGTGGGCAAGACTGGCACATCTGATGATAATCTGTGTTCACAACATGGGACAGACACCCCAGGTACAGTTCCACATGTCACTGTACATGCATGTGGGAGGTGTGCACATCCCAGGCACCATCCATGTCATGGACTAAGGAACACATACATGGCAAGTGATGCACAGCATTGGCAACACACAATAGTCACTCAGGTGACTGGATGGGGGATGCAATACCCACCTGTGTGGGCAAATGCAGAAACTACAGGCCTGAGCCACAATGCAGACCATTGTCATGTGGCCTGATGCCAAGGTATACCCATCGCCTACCCTTGCACAGCCTGCTGGCACAGTTGACCACCACACATCCATGAAGACATACACCCATGCATGTCAGAACTGGCACCCTGTGTGTTCGTGTATGTGTTGTATGGTGTGTATGTCCACATCCACACTGACTACAACCCACCAGGGCATACTGAAGCATGCTGTCTGATGTCTGACACCTCCTCATACTCTTTGCCCATACGACCTCCATTTGACCCATGTGGTGCATGTGATACCTGCACATTGATGTGTTGTGGCAATCCCACTAGAGATGTGTTGCACTCCTGGCCCTGCCAAGTGTGTCAATGTGTGTGTGTGTCCCTGTGAGAGTGTGCCTGTGTTGACACTGGCACCTGTTCAGGCAGACAAGCATGTATACGTCACCTACCATATATCTACTGTATACCTGTTGCAGATGTCACTCACCATCACATATATGTTCTGAGTGCTCTACAGCAGGTAACCCATGTGGCGTATCCAATAACTGCATTGAACTGTGATAGCACTACATAGTTTTCTGGGGTTTGATACCCTGTGCTGGTAGGTGTGTGACACATACATGCTTCAGTTTTACTCTCCCACCCCTCCCTGACATGTATTTGTCTCTGTCTGCCTCCCCCACTCCCTCTCTGGTAGATGTGGAGACCCACACCTGCTTTGCTTAGGCAGCAGCATGTGTATTTTAAGTGATGCTCATGATCAGCTGATGGCCTCTGCACGAATTGCAGCCCTCCCCTAGCTGATTGCCTGTGGAACAGCTGTCGTAACATTCCCATAGCCAAATGCATGGAAACACACTCCACTACATAGGAACATCATGGTGGTGTTGGCCCTTTCAGTCACTGTGAGCAGGAACTAGATCTGTTGTTTGGCAAACAGCATCTCAAATGGATTGGGGATTTACCTCTAACAACATACACTGTGGAAAGAGGGCAGAAAACAGGAGGGGGATGTGCCTGACCTGACTACAGACTGTAAATGCTGCTATACTGCATTTGGAATAATGCTGGTTTAACCGTATTTGTCTGGATATGCCTGCCGTACATGTTGCAATAGCTGCCATGTCAGTTCCGTGTATATGAGGAATCCCCATTTGCAGGGTCATCTGCAGACTGGGCAGTGTTGTGCCTTTGGTTTCATATGTTAGCCATGGTGCATCTATCTGTGGAATGCAGAAGGTAGTGTGAGGATTACAGTCTGTAGATGGTGAAAGCCATGACAGTTACTAATTTCATATCCCTCATAGGACATATGTTGTAACAAACCCCGTTACAGTGATAAATTTATGAGGTTATCAGAGCAACATGTCTATACTGGCCCTGTGTATGTGCTGTCAGCCACACCTCTGTCAACCTTTGTACATACATCATGCATGAAATGGTGCATATGTTCTGTACACCATAAATAGTGTCATCATATTTGATAACAAGCCAGTGATATATCAGATTGCTACACATGTCATGTACAGTGGGGGTTATATTTCATGACATAACCTGGACATTCTGTGGATATTTGTACAGTACTGAGGTCTGTGTAGTGATGGTGAATGTAGGCAGTGTGTGTATTGTTAATATGTACTGTAGCCTGTGTACTTACTGTGGTAGATTTCATTGTTCTAGCTCCCCTTCTATCTGATATAACATGCTGCCCCATTGTATGGTACCGTTTTGCCATACATGTTTGTAGGGCCAGACACACACACATGTCCTATACCATAGACAGCCATCAGAACAAACTGTGTAGCAGCCCAGTATATGTAGGGTCATTCTGTGAGTGGCACATATGAGGATGGTGTAGAACAGATAGTCCATATACTGTAATATTATGCTAGCTTACCATATGTGGCTGTGGTTGTGGTTATGCACTTTCACACAGGTGTATCTTACCCTGTGCTGTGACATGGCTGTTGAGCCTGCTATTTATGCAGGTACATGTGCATTCCCCCATATGAGATGTAGGCCAGTGTTGAGGCAGTCTGCCTGTAGCCTGCATAGTGCATTGTTACATGCCTAGCAGCTTAATGTACTTACTCAGTGAGATGTCATGTGCAGATACTTGCCAGATGTACTGCTGCCAGGCCTCCCTTAAAAGTCATGTATGTCAGACAGAGCAGTGGGATGCTGTACAGATGTATGCCAATAGCTAATGGGTAGTATGTGTCCATGGCACCCCTGTACCAGCAGTCATTATGTGTCAGGCCAGACAGGAGTGTGTGAATCCAAAACCTATGGTGGCAAATGTATACCAGTCGTTATGTGTTATACCCATCTACATGGCTGTCTATGTCCATATCGTCAGGCTTGGGTACACATGTTGTGCACTAAGGGATTATGTGTATACTTCTGGACTGTACAGGGTGTGTCCAAAGTTCCACATACATTGGCCAATATCTCTGCTGCACTCCACAGGGGCATTACATGCTAGTGGCGGTACTTTAAAATGATTTCCTTAGGATGTCTGTCAGTAGCCAGTGGCACACTTGTTATAAGCAGATGTCACCTTCCACACACACCATGTCTGTGAAGACAATCCCAATGACAGTAGCAATAGTCTAGTTATATACCTGCTATACATACCTGACATCCCCTTGCACTATGTCTTTGGGACTGTAGGGGGCTGGGGTAGGGCTACACTCCATGTCCAGGACATATGGTGGAAATATATGTACATATACTTATCCAGATAGCTCTATATATATATATATATATGTGTATATATATATATATATATATATATATATATATATATATATATATATATATATATATATAATTACACATGTGTACAACTTCCATTTACCACTGTCATGGCAGCCACCCACTATAAATCCCTACAGTATGTCGGTATGGTCCCTTTACATTTCTTGTGTGACGGACATCCTTCCTGTGTGTGGGCATCAGTGTTACAGACAGCAGGTAGCAATATCTCTTACAGGAGAATCTGCACACTCAGACCGGCCAAATATTTGTAGGAGGATCAGGAACTACAAACAGACTGTGAGTAGAGTTGTGTTATGCTTTGTATAGTACTGGTGTTACAGGGTGTGTGCGTGTACATACTAGTCTACCTTGGAATGTAGTCTGTCTGCATAACTCACTACTGTGGGCCTATCCTCTTGCTGTACAGAGGTATGCCCATCATGTGTTGTCCATCCACCACACAGGTCCTGTGTCAGACATTATACTGGCAGTGTGTGTGTTGCATGCTATCAGTACATGGCTACATCCATTTGTTTCTAACCTAAATTCCCTGACTAAGGGTATGTTTCAGACTATCCTGTAACACCAGCACTTTGCTTAGTGTATGGCAACAGTGTTCCACATATGTGCCTGTGTGCCAGCCTCTGTCCTCCATCTACATACCAAGCTTTGCACATATGCCATACTGTTGGGGGTTGTTCTGTAGTGGGCTGTGAGTATATCACACTGCCATTGCTGCCATTAGTTCACTGCTGTTGTATCCCCCACACATACAGTGGGGCTGGGGCCATATATGTGTGGGTGTCACCTACACAATACATATGTGCCCTTATGCACTCCAGAGGCCAGGACCTGTATTAATGAGTCTAGGCGGGGAGCACCATAAATGACCTAGGCTGTTACAAAATATGGGTGTATCAGGGGTGAGCTGCCACAAGGTATCTGGATGTACATTACCATATACTTCACCTATACTGACATTACTTACATGAATTGGGGTAATGCAAGCCTACTGCCTCCTGCCATACAGACTTTTCTGTTTGTTGGTGTGCTCGTGATGGTGTCAGTTATGCCTTGTTATGTACCAGTTACAACCCATTTGATCACAAAACGTCTTTACCTCCTACTGAGTTTGTACAGGGTGTAGATAGAGGCCACTGAACTACACACCTGCAGTGCATACTATTGAATATTTGGTATCCTGTGGCCCATTCTGTCTTCACTATTGTACAATTTGAAGGGCTTTGCCTGGACAGTAACAGTTGTGAACCTTTCCAGACTACTGCATTAGTGTAACTGTCTCACCGTTGCAGTACTCTGTTTATATGGTTGTCAGTATCTGAAAAGCTATATGACATGGCATATAGAACTGTTATAGTACACAATTAAAGGATTCCCATTTTTGCAAACCTATGTGTGGTGTCTTTTCTATGACCTTTCTATGGGTATATGCTGCAGGCAATTACTGACATTTGTATGGATGTCCAGTTGTTCAGGTGTTAACTGTAGGCATAGTGGCTGTTCCATATTGTGTTTCTTACTGTACATACATCTATGTGTTTATGTGTAGTCACATGTATATATATATATATATATATATATATATATATATATATATATATATATATATATGGTTCTACCTCACATAAACGAAACACCACAACACCGACAACGCAATCACCGACACCACATAACCGACAGTACAAAAACACAAAATCCCACATGCCCGACAACGAAATAACCGACGGTACACAAACACGAAACCTCATACACTTCACACACCACAATCAACAACCAAAACACATTCCCCGTCCAAAACCACATACACAACACAAGCACACCAAAATCCCTACAAACCCACACTAAACCATACATACACAACTACCTACAACCCTGACCCAAACCCTAACCTAAGGTCCGTCACTACCGCACACTTACCTGACCGCTCCTAACCCTAACTCACTTATCCCCTAACCCAAACACAATCACTACCGCACACTTACCTGACCCGCTCCTAACCCTAACTCACTTATCCCGCCCCTAACCCAAACACAATCACTACCGACACTTACCTGACCCGCCCCTAACCTAACTCACTTAACCCACCCCTATCCCCACTTACCTTTACTCGCACCCTAACGTCCGTCACTACCGCATACTTACACAGCCTTTTCCCATTTCGCATCCTCGGCGTCGGTGCTTTCATCCGTCGGTCGGTCTTCTGCTTGTCGATCTTCTAGGTCCCGTCGTCGGTCTTCTGCGCTGTCGATCTTCTGGGGCTCGATTTCCTGTCGATGTTCCGCGTGTCGTTGAAGTGAGGTAGAACAATATACATATATATATATATATATATATATATATATATATATATAGTTATATATATATATATATATATATATATATATGTATATCTGTATCTGCATATCTATGTCTGTGTATCTGTATCCTGAGGATGTTGATGGCTTCCACATATTACATGTCCTATGGGAGGCAGACTGTAATTGGTAGTGTATTGCATGATGCATGTGTTTGGCTGTGGGGGGGGGGGGCTATTCGTACAAGTTGTATAGTGTGTGGGGCCTCTCAACCCCATTAACAGTGCATGTGGACATATGTGTATTTGTTAATCTGCCATTGCGATCTACAGATGTATGGCCATATATACCTATATAGATATATATACACACACACACATATATATATATATATATATATATATATATATATATATATATATATACTAACATATATATAACTATGTCCGTATATACCTACATAGATATATATATCTGCGTACACATATGTAACGTGCTGTGTATATGTAGACATATAGGTGTAGACACATATATGTGTCGATTTAGGCATATGCATGTATATATATGTGCATATATAGTGAGATATTTGTATATAGAGTTAGAAAAACAAAATATATATATATATATATATATATATATATATATATACATATATAGATATGTTGTATCTGTTTAGATTTTAATATAGTTACACACACAGACATCTAGGTGTTGGTATACATTCTCTGTACTGTTGCATGACAGGACTGGATGATATGTTTCTAAAAACATTGAATTTCTGTATATCTGTCTTGGCTAAGTCGTACATCACTTTGTCTAGGGGTGTGCAGCGTCCTTGGTTTGAGCCTTGCAAGAGCTGTTTATTTTCTTGCTGGGCAGAACACGGCCCGTTGGATACAGAGTGATTAAGGCACTTTAAAGCAGTTGTAAGCAGGTTTGCATTGGTTTGTGCAGAGCTAAGCATTGCCTACACAGGTTAAGCAATTTAGAAGCTAACAGAGTGTATGAAAACATAAGTGGAGGTTAGGAGTGCTTACCATCACACAAACCCGCTTACAACTGCTTTAAAGTGCCTTAATCACACTGTATCCAACAGGCCGTGTTCTGCCCAGCAACAAAATAAACAGCTATGCAAGGCTCAAAACCAGGACCCTGCACACCATACACAAAGTGATTTACCACTAAGCCATGGCAGATATGCATAATCATGATGTTTTCACATACATATCATCCAGCCCAGGTATTCAACACTACAGGGAATGCATTCCACCATGTTGATGTATGTATGTGTGTGTGTGTATGTATATATATATATATATATATATTCATATTTAAATGGATATAACATATCTACATATGTAGTTATAGCTATAGAAATATATATATATATATATATATATATATATATATATATATATATATATATACCAATATATACATATATATGCATATATCTATAGATATATATGTATACATCCACATGTCCACATATATACAGCACTAAAAATACATATATGTAAGCATATATATGGTTCTCCTTTCAAAGGGAGAAAATCATATCTCCGAAAGCTGGAAGGCTGAAAGTGTTTTCAGTATTGCACAATCTTGCAATAAATGCATCGAATGCGCAATGAGCAAATGTCATTATGCATTCCCTCATTGCAGATTCGGCAATTTGGGTGCGGATGGCACTATAGTGGGGATGGGGGAAATTTGCCTTTCCCCACTGTAGTGAGAACTCAGAGATAGTATATCACAGTAGGGGGGTTGTGGGGGGGCCCAGCACCCCAGATGGGGGGTGCAGGGTGGCTTGCCCCCCCTGCATTACGATATGTATTCCAACTTGTAGTTTGAAAATCAGTGAAGCTGCTTTTAGATTTGCTGAGTTTTGAACTGTGATGCAATTAGAAATGACGGTTTGGTCCTTTTGGTTCACAAAAAGGGCCGTTTGAAGAAATGACTGTCTCCCTTTCAAAGGTAAACACATATGTATCTATATAGGTATATATGGACATACATCTGTAGATGAAATTGGGAACATAACCACAACACATATGTCCACATGCACCATTGATGAGTTTGAGAGACCCAAACAACATACATCTGGCATGGATAGGTATACCCCCCACAGCCAAACACATCTGGCCTGCAATACACTACCAACCTTAGCAGATCCCATAACCAGGACCCTACATGACAAGGGCAGTACATGTTAACAGTACTCCATCCCACCTGTAGGATGTCAGGCTGGCATTACTAAAATATCATGCAGTACAGTCCAGTAAAGTATCATGATTGGGGGAACCCCCTGGGCAGGCGCAGTAAGTAGCTGGGATCCCTCATTCAATCCAACAGGCCTACACCTGACAATGGATTCAACAATGTTGGCAATTTCTGTGTATCTGTCTTGGCTTAGTGGTACATCACTTTGTCTAGGGGTGTGCAGGGTCCTTGGTTTGAGCCTTGCAAGAGCTGTTTATTTTCTTGCTGGGTAGAACACGGCCCGTTGGATACAGAGTGATTAAGGCACTTTAAAGCAGTTGTAAGCAGGTTTGCGTGGGTTTGCGTGGAGCTAAGCATTGCCTACACAGGTTAAGCAATTTAGAAGCTAACAGAGTGTATGAAACCGTAAGTGGAGGTTAGGAGTATTTACCGTCATGAAAACCCACAAAAACCCACGTACAACTGCTTTAAAGTGCCTTAATCACACTGTATCCAACAGGCCATGTTCTTCCCAGCAACAAAACAAACAGCTCCTGCAAGGCTCGAAACCAGGACCCTGCACACCATACACAAAGTGATTTACCACTAAGCCATGGCAGATATGTGTCATCATGATGTTTTCACATACATACATATCATCCAGCCCAGGTATTCAACACTACAGGGAATGTATTCCACCATGTAGATGTGTGTGTGTGTGTGTGTGTGTGTGTGTGTGTGTGTGTGTGTGTGTGTGTGTGTGTGTGTGTGTATTCATATTTAAATGGATATAACATATCTACATATGTAGTTATAGCTATAGAAATCTATATATATATATATCTATATATCTATATCTATATCTATCTATATATATATATATATATATATATATATATATATATATATATATATATGCCAATATATACATAGATACGCATACATCTATAGATATATATGTATACATCCACATGTCCACATATATACAGCACTAAAAATACATATATGTAAGCATATATATGGTTCACCTTTCAAAGGGAGAAAATCATATCTCTGAAAGCTGGAAGGCTGAAAGTATGTTTTCAACATTGCACAATCTTGCAATAAATGCATCGAATGTGCAATGAGTGAATGTCACTATGCATTCTCTCATTGCAGATTCGGCAATTTGGGTGCAGATGGCACTGTAGTGGGGATGGGGATAATTTGCCTTTCCCCACTGTAGTGAGAACACAGAGTTAGTATATCACAGTATGGGGGTTGTGGGGGGGCCCAGCCCCACAGATGGGGGGTGCAGGGTGGCTTGCCCCCCCCTGCATTACGATATGTATTCCAACTTGTAGTTTGAGAATCAGTGATGCTGCTTTTAGATTTGCTGAGTTTTGAACTGTGGTGCAATTAGAAATTATGGGTTTGGTCCTTTCGGTTCTCAGAAAGGGCCGTTCGAAGAAATGACTGTCTCCCTTTCAAAGGTAAACACATATGTATCTATATAGGTATATATGGACATACATCTGTAGATGAAACTGGGAACATAACCACAACATATATATCCACATGCACCATTGATGAGTTTGAGAGACCCAAACAACATACATCTGTATGGATAGGTATACCCCCCACAGCCAAATACATCTGGCCTGCAATACACTACCAACCTTAGCAGATCCCATAACCAGGGCCCTACATGACAAGGGCAGTACATGTTAACAGTACTCCATCCCACCTGTAGGATGTCAGGCTGGCATTACTAACATATCATGCAGTACAGTCAAGTGAAGTGTCATGATTGGGGGAACCCCCTGGGCAGGCGCAGTAAGTAGCTGGGATCCCTCATTCAATCCAACAGGCCTACACCTGCCAAAGGATTCACCAATGTTGGCAAGGACGACCACAAATCCACCACGTCAGCTAGAAACTACCACCCAGTAGCCTGATGACCATGGTCTGCAGGGACATGGAACATATCAACAATGAACCCATAGCCAATGTCACTGGTAATCTTAACACATGGGACCCCACTAATGTTGGACTTGTCAAAGGCAGAGAATATAAGCTGAACCTGGTATACCTCCTTGACTCAATCATGACAGGGGTAGATGAGGGTTAGGAGGTGCACATTGCCTATGTAGATCATAGCAGGCTTTTTGTACACCATCCCACATGTAGGAATGTATGTAGATGTTAAGGGATCTACCTCTGTTCACAGAATATGTTTCCACCAGGACTGCTTGGCAAATGCCAACATTTCACAGGTGCCATCCTGTGGACATATAGTCCTTCACAGGTCATAGATGTGTTAATGCCCTCCTTCACACTGTAGAGGTGTGCAGCACTACTGGGGTTGCTATAACTCACTGGGTGTGGCTGTTGTGGACACATCCACCATCATTGCAGTTACTGTTGCATATATCCCCCCACATAGCTGTCTGTAATACTGTACAGTGTATGTTATCAGGTTGTTAGTTGTTGTTTACACCATTCGCAGTAGTTGAGCGCCTCACACCCTCCTAAGGGTAGGGCTATGCTACTGGCATTGGCACACTCATGTTACTGAGGTGAGGATCACAGTAGAGTGGGGAAAGGGACATACGCACTGCTGTTAGCATGTTCTATGTCATCCACATTGCAGACTGCATATATAGCAATGTGTGGTTGTGCCTATCCTGTCTTGGTGGGATGACATGGGCAACTGATGTATTACCTGCATGGGGACATACCTCCATGTGTACAGTCTTGTATCTGTACTACATCCAAACCAAAGGCTCTGTGTGTTGTACCCAGCCATGTCATGTGTACCACCCACTCCACTTACTGGCGTCCACTGTAGAAGGCCTGCTGACACCACTACACCCATCAGCCATGTGGCACATGGACAAACATAACACAATCAGAATAGATAATGGTGAAAACAATACAACATTGTTAATTACAGCTATAATGCATCATGGCTGCACAGCTACACCTTCCAGGATATTAGCATTTCACTTTACTGCTGACAACATGCTACACAGCATTCCTTTGCTACATTGTTGTACAGTCACCCTGTGCATCAGCACCATGTTAGCCTGTCCCTGCATCAGTGTTATGGATGACAGGATATGGCATAGGTATCATGATATGCACAGGGTGTGTTGGTTTGCCAGAGGCCTAGGCTGAGCCATACAATTGACAATGTGTGTGTGTGTGTGTGTGTGTGTGTGTGTGTGTGTGTGTGTGGGGAGGGGGGCTGAGTACTGTTATGGGCCAATAGTGATGTCGTGTGTGCAAGTATGTGGTTGCCCTAGGTTTGTTGTTTATGTGTGTGTGTCTGCATGCACACAGTTCCACCATGTGGCTGCTCTATATGGGGATTTGTGAGGCAGCTGCAGACTGTTCCTGGCAGGGTTTGCAGTTCACTGTCTCCAGCCATGGACACGGGACCTGTGCCTGGCAGGGGTGCAACAGGCAGTATCAGGTACAAAGCTAGATCGGGTACTGTCCCCTGAGGTTGACAGACTTTCACTGGATCCAGGTCCCTCCTGGGACTGACCAGGGCCACGTGCATGTGGTCTGCTATAATGATCTGTGGACAGCACCCCCCCACACACAGTACTGGGGCTGGTACTGCCACTATGGGAGCGGCTGTGACTGGTGGGACATCCACGGCGACCTCCAGCAGCTGGTGTTGCTGGAATATGTCTATGTGGCCATCGCAACTGTCCTGCCCTGTCCTGATGCATAGACATGACATTGTAGATGAGATCCAATGTCTCACCCCACCGTCTATCCATGACCTCGGTGTAATTACGAATGGCACGTGCTAGGTTAAGGATGCTGTCAGCTACAGAGGTGTGATGAGCCCTCTGTGCTCTTAGACCCTGTCTGGTGTACCTTCCCATTTGTGCCTGTGCCTCCATGACAGCCTGGAACAAGCATGTGGTTGATATAGATGTGGCACGTCTGCCAGGGGCATGATGACTAGAAGTGCTCCGACGAGCACCCCTGAACATCTGCCTATGTGGTACCCCACCGGACATCTGGCTATGGCTGCTGTGTCCTCACACACATGCCACAGATGCCACACTGTCCTGGCCAATGCCAACCGTAGACTGTCCCTCAGCTAAGGCCAACGGTGATGAGGTATGTAGAGGCAGCGTGACTGTGTGTGTGGATGGGGTGGATACTTGGGGGATGTCAACTGGTGGCCCAGCAGCAGCCCCTGACAACCCTGCCTGTGCCTCAACACACCTATCCTCATGGTCACTGTCTGTATCAGTGACATCAGATTCCCTGTGGGAGGGACCCAGCCCCACCTCACCACCTGTGAGGTGAAAACAGGGAACAGACTGTAAGACCTGTACATCACCGCTAAACAGTACACACACACACACACACACACACACACACACACACACACACACACACACACACACACACATACACACATGCAGTCGACATACATGACAACCCATACACTCCACTAGACAGCACCTACAGACTGCCCCAGCACTCCCATAACACACACAATAGCAGGTGATGATGCAGTACAGTATCACATACAAACCTGTAATTACACACATGTCAGCATGCAGGACATGTGGTGCTCAACAGCATGTAGTGCAACTATAGTCAATGCCCATTACCAACATTATAAATGGCTGTGATGCATGGCTTCTGTTATTAGGTGATGTCCCTCCCCCTGGAACACACTGCACCCATGTCCACAGCATTGCTGTGCATCTGTTCAGCACCCTGGCATGTACTGTGCACCATACCTCACAGGTGTACACACCATTGCAGGATGTGTATCTGTGTGTCAGTTATGTTTCCTCTGCTACTCACAGCCTATCTGTGTTAATGGGTTATATGTGGACACATGTGTTTAGTGAAAGCCTGATGTGTATTCACAGATGTCATCATCAGTGGTGCATGTATGAGTGATAGAATACCATTAGACCAACCACAGACACAATATACTGTACCTATGGTGAGTGTAGAGACCATTATTGACATGGCACTCTCTTCCATGACATGCCATGGCACAACACTACTGCATATGGCAACACTACACATAACTGATATGTGACATATGACTTAGGTGGTCAATTGCATTAAAGGCCATATTTGTCAGTTGTGCAGTTGCTGGTTGGGATGCATACCATTTGTGGGTGCATATGTGTACACACATATCATGATGGTGTGTAGCAATAACTGTTATGTGTACTACTGCGGTCACTATACCTGGCAGGGGTATAGTAACATGGGTCATCATCATGAGCCAGTAGATGGTCAGTCAGGCCTGCAAATGTTCCCCAAACCTGCATGTTTGCATGCTAAACATGTGCACAGCCCATGGAGGTCATGCAGTACTAACACTAGTGCTGTGGAGTCAGGGTTATGTCTGCCACATTGCCTAATCTTGACTGTGTGCAGATAGAGCCATTCTTAGTGGGTTTGTCTCTCCCCTCCAGTGCACTGTTGTGTTTCAGGATGACATACCTTCACCATTTCCTGCTACATTGCAAATGCTCAACATCTGTGGCCTACACATGTGTGTCATATTGCAGTAACCCAAACTAAGAACACCATGTGTACTGGCATATTCCCTGCCAATGCAGGGCAAACATGCAGGTGTACAGTGGCACCAGCATTGTGCATATGGGGATGTCATCCCTGGGTTGGGGTGAGGTGTGGATTGTGCAGCACATGCATCATAACTGCAACTTCCTGGACTTCTCCAACATGGTGCTGGTACATCAGATCACATTGCAACACATGGCTTTGGCAATGTCCCACCATTATGTAGGTCATATCTATATTGAGCCCTGGCTGATGTTGCCTGTGGTGCACATAGGTTCATAGGTAAGTACTGGTCTATTGGTCCTGGGGCCTACATAAGCCTAGCCATAGGGATTCCCAGCAATGCACCACCCAATAATGTTATTCCTCTGTTCCCCTGTCAGGCTGCGGCACAGACGTACTACCCAGGATGAATTCACCATTTCCCATCCAGTTGTCAAATATTTTTGTAAAGAGGGCCAATGAGTAGCATTGCCTGACATGAATCGGTAGTCTGTTCCAGAGTGTGGGAATTGCCCAGGACAGGGCCCTATCCCTCGTGTATGTTCTGTGTAATGTGTTGATAAGGTTTAGGACCCTGGAGCGTGTGTTTGCGGAGGGAGTGGGATTTCTTTATGTGTAGCATGTTCAACTGCTCTGTGTATAACATAGCTGTGTATGTTAGGCAGATGTCAGCTATGCCTGGGCAATGTGCACTGGAGTGTAGCCTCAGCTGTCTGAGATGGTCTGTGTATTGCATGTGTTTGAGGCTGGTAATCCCATTAGTGAGATGGGTGCACTGTCAGTGAACATGTACAGTATGCATTATGGGTAGGTGTGTTAGATGTGTACATGGCCTACACCTTAGCTATGACATGCACAGTGAATTGCCAAGCATAACCTTAAACCATACTCACCAGCATCTGGCCGCTGCCTTGCTGGTATCCCAGCGATACCTACATTGAGATGAGATAGAGTTGATGTCAGTGGCCACAGCTGTGGCATTGCTACAGGGTGGGTGCAATATTTCAGTAAAACAACACCTGAAGTCCACAGTACTACAGATTATGCATAACTGCTTATCAGTACTACACAGCGACAGACTCCACATCTCACATATGCATGATCTGCCTGTACAGATTCATACAAAACAGTGGTCTACTAATATGCCCTGGAACCTTACCTGCATGCTCCATGTCTGGTGTGTGGGTAGCACCCACCTCCATGACTGTATATGTCTGTAGCACTTGTGGGCAGACAGGTGCCACCAGGCTCATGAGCAGCTCCTTCACTCTGGTTAGGGGGGTATGGATGTTATGCCCCCCCCGTTGCAAGGTGGTCACCCCGCACAGCAGCAGCATGGCGACATACATGGCAGAGCAGGTCACTACAATGATGGCAGATGTGCTCATACATACAGCTGTGCATCCCCACCTCATTCACCCTGTGGACCACATCGTTCCACATGGCGGCCCACTTATGCTGGTCCTGGCTTGTCCTTAGAACAGCAGCTGTTAGTGCTGGATGATGCATGTGAGTATTATGTCATCCTCAGTGGCACTGTAAGTGGGATTGCTTGGGTGCGCCATACTCCCTGAAAGACATAAAGATGGAAATATGTCTGAGCAACTCATATGGCACATTTACCATAATACAGTACACATATCAGTCTCCCGCCACCATATCTGCTCCAACTTAATGTTCACACAACGTAAGTGGTATGTCTCCGGTTTATCTACCATTGGGACATATATTGTATTGTACAACACTTTCTGCTATGTGTTTATAGACATGCTCTGTGTGGGGACACTAGAGTTGCTCGGCTGTTACAGAGTATTTCACCTGCATGCCATTGTCACTGTCACTATGTTTCCACATATGCATGTGGTATGCTTGCTATGTGATTGCTACATATCTGTCATTCTGTGTTATTGGGGATATCTATGCATGTTGTTGTACATGTTCTGGGATTGTTTGGACTATTAAAACCCACATATGTTCCATGACAGTTACACAACAGTATGTGTAGGGGTTATTTGCCAGCAGGATCACCACTCCCACAAAATGTGCACATGTTACCAATCCACATCATATCCGTGACCCACCATGGAACCTCTTTATCTACTGTTCTGGCACCACCTTCATGTGGAACCCCCTCAGGGGATGGTGTGTCTCCCACTATGGAACACACACAGACATATGTCTGTCACACAGTTAGGTCCGGGGTCTTGTGCATAGGGAGCTCCACAAAGACATGGGGCATGTGCTACATCACCTGGTGGCATACACAAGGTTAGACATGCATGTTCCTCCTGCTCAACCCACAGCCCAGGCACCTTTATGACCATGTAGATGCTGTTGTGACT
Source organism: Protopterus annectens (assembly GCF_019279795.1). Classification (NCBI taxonomy): domain Eukaryota; kingdom Metazoa; phylum Chordata; order Ceratodontiformes; family Protopteridae; genus Protopterus; species Protopterus annectens. The sequence goes on from NC_056745.1 coordinate 1,168,683,406, forward strand.
GTCCATGGGTGGGCATCATGTTCAATTTGTTCTCATATGGGGGCTCAATGGCCTCCATATTCCAAACAGAACTATCCATCTACAGTGTTTAACCACCACGTGTCCTATACCAGCCCTGTATGCTGTCTTGTTTGTCACCTAGCCAAACCTACATACCAATATGTGCCTAATGCTCTTCACCAAAATATTTATCCCACCTTCTCAAACAATTGCGATGTGTTCCCAACATGGGTTACACACCACACTCCACACTCCATTTTGCAGCCATGTACTGGTGTGTAGATATGTTGTGTATTGATGTGTGATGTTCTCTCACACATGTCATGGCAGGGGACATGTATTGACATATATATATATATATATATATATATATATATATATATATATATATATATATATATATAAATGTATATGTGTGTGTGTGTGTGTGTATATATATATATATATATATATATATATATATATATATATATATATATATATACACACACACACACACATATATATATATATATATATATATGTAGACACACACACACACACACACACACATATATATATATATATATATATATATATATATATATATGTAGACACACACAAACACACACATACACACACTCACACACACACACGTGTGCACACACACACACACACACACACACACACACACACACATATATATATATATATATATATATATATATATCTGTATGTATACATACACACACACACACATATATATATATATATATATATATATATCTGTGTGTGTATATGTATGTATATATATACATATATATATATATATATATATATATATATATACATATATATATATGGGTCTCAGACATTTGCTCGAATGAGCAAATGTCTGAAAGCCAAATGGCCGGGCATACTTACGTGAAAGTGCTTTTCGCCGAAGAAGCACTTTCGCGTAAGTATGCTGGTTGCTGAGGCCGTACTATGGTGCAGATAAGGGAAAATTCCCTTTTCCCCACTGTAGTGTGGTCTCGGAGGGAGAATATTAAAGTTGGGGGGTGCAGGGGGGTGAAACCCCCCCCGCTAAAACATTAATGCAGTGTTTTTTTTATATGAATGAAAGTGATTTTTCGATAAAAGCATTTTTGTTAAAGTGTGTTTGGTTGCTGTGGATTCGGACATTTGCTCATTCGATCAAATGTCCTAGATCCATATATATTTATATATTTATATATATATATATATATATATATATATATATATATATATATATATACATATGTGCATATATGTGTATATATCATTATGTGTTATTTATATATCTATATATATGTATAACTGTCTGAGGTTCTGTAGACATACACAGCTGTGAATATGTATCACACATATATGTACCTGTACGTGGGGTGCATACAAACATCTGGTCCACACTCTTGTAACTCTCTTTACTTCACAGCTGAACTGTTCTGCCTTGCTGCAACACAGACAGGTGTCACATGTGAACACAGACTAACATTAGGGGGGTATATATGGTGACCTATTTTGGATAAGCATATTATACTGCTATGGCAGTTGGGCATGTTATGCTACACTTTAACATGACTGTCCTGCAGGTGGTGTGGTCTCACATCCATGTGTCTATCATGGCAGTATTAATACCACCACCAGCCGTTGGCCACAGTAATGTACAGAAGACAGATATCATGGGTCACATCTTTGCCATTCACTGCTGATCTGCACAGTTGACAGGTATGTCCCACTGCCCACAGGGACTGACACTATTGTCCAGAGCAGTTGTTGAGCAGAACATCATTACAGGAACAAGTACTGATGGCACATATATATCATTTCACATTATACATCCTATTATTCTATGCCATATACTACATGCAAGTAAATACATATCTGTTTCACATACCTTTTATTTTTTTTCCACTGTAACAAAACCCTGAGCTTTGTTACTTTTATTAAAGTTTTTTTTTGTCTCTCTCTCTCTCTCTCTCTCTCAGTCTCTCCAGTAGAGTGATTGAGCTGGTTTGAATAGATTGCAGCATACTTTTGTAGGTATTGCACATGATCAGGTGATGGCCTCTGCACCAGTCAGTGCCCACCAGTTGCTAATTGCATGCAGCCTTCTCTGTAGTACTTCAGATAACCACTGTCATGGCAACCCTGTACTTTAAAATGCTGACTTCTGTGGGTGTTGTCCCTTCACCTTTCCAGTATGGATGACACCCTTCATGTGTGTGGACATCAGTGTTACAGACAACAGGTAGCAATACCTTTTTACAGCAGAACCTGCAGACACAGGCCAAATACACATTTGGGTAAGGTCCCAGACCTACAGACAGCATGAGTAGTGTTGTTGTGTGCATTGTATCTTGCTGGTCTTACAGGGTTTCTGTGTACATGGTACTTTTGCATGGAATGTTGTCTGTCTGCATAGCTCTCAACTGTGGGCCTATCAATATGATACCAGGAGGATTGGCTGTTAGGTTTTGTCTGTGCACCACACAGTTATTGTCCCAGATATATCAGTGGCATTCTGTCTGTTGAGTGGTATCAGTACATGGCTACATCCATTTGTATTTCAGTGTTGTATCCCTGCATAAGGGTATGCTGCAACAAATCCTGTAACACCATCAATTTCCAGGGTGTGTAACAGCAATAATGCAAATATGGCCCTATGTTCCTGCCTCTGTCCTCCACATATATGCCAGCCTTTGTCCTGCTGTGATACAGAAAAGGGTTGTTAGGTAATGGCCTATCATTATTTACCGCTAGCATTACTGCTATCATCCCAGTCATGTCATGAACTCCCACACAGACTGTTGGGCCAAGTCCATATATATGGGGACAACAGCTGGAGAACACATATGTGCCCTTGTACATTCCAGAGGTAAGTGTGTGGTACACAGTGTTCCTTTCCCTTGTACAAGCTTTTATGGGGGGTTCAATGCCATTAACCTAGGCTACGACACCTTTTCATGGATATAACTGTTAAGACGATAGTCATTCAGTGTGATAGTGAAATGTTAGGTTAAGCAATGTTATGTACAGGATACTGTGACATTAACACAAGTGCTACTTTTCCCTGTAGGGCTTGACTACAAGGTGTAATTGGGGGCTGCTGAACTACATCTGTAGTTGTTGATTGTTACGTATCTTAAAGGCAAATCCTGTGTCTACTGTTGTACTAATTGAAGGCCTTGGCCTGGACAGCATAGTGTGGTATATATCCACATTGTTTGCATCTACTGTTTTGTGTGGGCCTTGCATTCATCACTGATTGCATATTTCAAACTTTGATAATATAATACACAAGTAGAACCAAAACGGAAAGGCAGCTTAAGATTACATAGTCCATTAATCAGCCATCAGCGTTGTAATTAAAAATCCTTCTTTATTCCACAAGATAAAAAGAGAATGAAATGAGCGCTTTCACGTATGCACCATACGCTTCATCAGATTTCATTATTTACAGAAGCAGCTCAGTTTAAATAGTCACATCTTACATCCAATTAAGATAACTACCTTGTCAATTAATAAAATCTCAAACTTTTAAAGGCATAGCTAAACTTCTAAAGCAGTATTAAATATATATACTTTATTCGATATATCATGTCACAATATGATCTATTACCCTAACATCCTAACTATTCCTAAGCTAATTCTAAAATATGTACCAAACTCTGAAATATACATATCCAAATTTAAATGATAGTAGTAATAAGATATACTAATATAGTTCATTCTTTCAATAAATCAGCAAGCCAGTGGTATTCAAGTGATCACCGATAAATTCATATTTATAACCTTTGGGCTGTAAATCAGACTAAAATCAATGCGTAATATATTACCCATCTTTATGGAATAAAGTGCTTAGTGCTCAAAACTCATTAAACTACATAAAAAAATATATATATAAATAAATATATAATATATAATATAATATATATAATTAAAACCAAGGCCCTATGATATATACACATAAATATACAACATGATGTTAATAAATATATAATATTGAAGAATATATATATATATTTAAAACCTAATTGATGTGTAGGAAGTATATATAAAGTGCAAGTATGCATATTTTACACAATGTAAGCAAATATATAATACATATGACAACCAGTATATTATTGGTTATTTCTTAACACTGGTTTCATGGGAACATATTGATTTAAACCTGGTGGGTGGTGTGCTCTCATCTTTAGTATCCAATGTAATTCCTTTTGTTCTAATATATTGACCATATCACCCCCATTATTACCTTTTTCAATAATTTGTAAAACCCTGAATTTAAAACTATGTTTTTCATATTGCATTATATGTTTCGCCAAGGCATTTGTTTCATTGTTCCTCTTTATATCATATATATGATTATATATTCTCTTCTTGAATTCTCTTTTGGTAAGCCCTATATAGAATGCCAAACAATGTTCACAAGTTGCTAAATAAATAACATTGCAGGTATTACATGATGCATAGAATCTGGGTCTGAACACATAATTCAGAACAGGATGTGTGTACATTTGTACTTCTGTGATGTATTTACACATATTGCAATGATAGCATGCAAAAGTGCCCATGTTCATGTTGGGCCCTATATCCATTGTCAGCTTTTTCTTATGTGTTTTACATAATAATCTCTTCAGATTCTTATTATTCCTATAGGTGAATCTGGGTATATGTAGTAACAAAGTGAACTCTTTCTTGATATCTTGAGTATAATTTCTTATTATGGCTCCAATGGCTTCTTTCTTCCTGTACTGTATTTGAATTATCTACTGTTCTAATCACCTGCTTTCTAATTCCCTTAACCATCGTCTTATTATAACCCCTCTGTAAAAATAATTCTTCCATCATATCTGCTTGAATTCCAAGGTCTGAATGTTCTTTGCATATCCTATTCAGTCTAGTAAATTGGCTTTTCACTATACCACTGAAGATATATCTTGGATGCATACTATCGAAGCTAAGTAGTGCATTCTTCCAACATTTTTTTCTGTATAAACTAGATACAATTCTCCCATTGCTAATCTTTAGATTTAAATCTAAAAAATTCACTTCAGTATAGGATGCCTCCATCGTGAACCTTAAGAAACTTGTTGTACTTTCTAAATGTTTCAAAAAGTTCTCAAATTGTTCTATCGTGCCTTCCCAAATTATCAGAATATCATCCACAAACCTAGAATATAATATGACTTTCTTGTATAGGTCATTATTAAATAAATGTTCTCTTTCCCACCAATTAACCACCAAATTTGCATATGTATTAGCGCAGGGTGTGCCCATGGCAACACCCCACTTCTGTAAATACATTTGCTCTAAAAAGGAAAAAACATTATTAGAGAGGACCAGATCAAGTAATTGACATATTAATATGATCTTATTACGACTAATTTCAGGATATAACTGAAGTAACTCTCTAATGGATTGTATGCCCTGATCATTAGGGATACATGTAAACAAGCTTTGTATATCTAATGTAACTAATAAATGTGTCCCTTGTTTCAGTTCTCCCTTCAGATTATCAAGTATTTCTAACAATTGGTAGCTATCCTTTAATATGGTGGGAATCTGATTCATAATCGGTCTTAAATTCTTTTCAAGATAAATAGAGATATTTTGTGTAACCCAGCCTTCACCATCTACAATGGGTCTGATGGGAGGTGGGAGTATATCCTTATGCATTTTGGGCAAGGCCTTGATATTTGGTATCCAAGGGGATTCTATAATGAGAAAATCATATAGTTCTTTATTGATTTGATAGCACATTAACAAATCATACAACTCTTCCTTAATCCTATTAATAATTTCAGAAAAAAACGTGTCAGAAATCTTAGCATATGTGTCTGAATCATTTAGCATTAAAAGCATTAATGAATTATATTCTTCAGTGCTAAATATCACTAGACCTCCCCCTTTGTCAGCAGGTCTGATAATTATAGAGGGTTCATTAATTAATTTCTGCAGTGATAATCTTTCACTTGTATTCATGTTAAAAAACAAACATTTTCTGTCACCTTTATAAAAATATTTATATAAACTATTCTCACAGAGTTTAATAAAACATTCTATATGTGTTGGTAAAGGTGGACAATACATACTTTTTTTCCTACAACATATAATTTCCTTCTCATTATCTAAAGTGCATTTCTTTTTATCATAAAACATTAATTTCAGTGCTAATTTCCGACCAAAAGTTCTTAAATCCACTAAAATGTCCTGTAAACTACTGGCTTGCGAGGGAATAAATGACAAGCCTCTGTTACGGAGGCTAATTTCAGAGTCAGACAATACATAACTAGATAAATTGAAAAATAAAGAAGAACTGTTTACTGTCTTTGGCGTCGCCTCTGCTGGCCGTTCTCCTCTGAGAACTTCCATTTGCATTTGTCCCAGCTCCTGGATCTCTCTCTGGGTACTGTCGGTTTCCGTATGGAGTATGGTAAAAAAAGGGGGGCGATTGCATTACTCTTTGGTATCGCTCCATTGTTGGAAGAACTGGTTTGCTGATTGACCTTGTCCGCCTCTTGGTTGGGCAACGGGGTAGAGGCAGATATCTGTATCACTGGATCCAGAGTGTCTGGTGGAGTAATGAAGGAGCTATCTGAAGTTCTAATGTGAGAACTGTTGACCAAAGAGGTATTGTGCATTCCGCGTTCTTTATTGATGAGCGTGCTGTCTGCGGGATTCAGCACTCTCTCACCATTCCTTGCTGTAACATCCTGATTTACGTGGCGTGGCCAAATGAACACATGGCCTTCTGCAAAATTGCGATGGTCTCGCTGCAATTTACGTTGTTTAACCAGCTGTAATTTGTTGCTGTATGATTCAATTTGCGTATATAGATCATCTAGTCTTCGTATACATGGTTCAGTGTTGAAGGAATGACGTATTTCTTGATTTAATCTATTGGCATTAGCTAATAATTCTTGTTCAAGCGGCATAAAATGATCTATAATCAATTGCATGTACTTACGGCTAGTATCTAAGTTAATTTCTTGCCATTTCCTTAACAATTCAGGTTGGCTGTCGCCGTAGGTTGGCATGCACAAAACTCTCATGCCTCTCGGTATTATATTAAAGTGTAATGAGGCTTCTAGATGTTTACACTGCCAGTTATATCTCTGTATTTTGTATAGATCATTCTCTAACTGTTTATAAAGAGTATTAAAATGTTCAATATTAGTAGTGCCTTGCTCATTGTTACTTACTGGAGATGTAGCAAAATCCAGACTCAATAAAGGGTTCTGTCCATTCTTGGTAATATTGGACCATCTGTCTACAATGACCCTCGATTCTGGATTGTAGTCCAATTCAATGGATAAGTGAGCCATTCCGTGTGGTGAAACAGTTAAGAGAACAAAGCACCAAAAAAAGTCAGTAAAACTGTTCACCTCAACCTGGAACACTTGTCAGAGTCCACGAAAATGATAATATAATACACAAGTAGAACCAAAACGGAAAGGCAGCTTAAGATTACATAGTCCATTAATCAGCCATCAGCATTGTAATTAAAAATCCTTCTTTATTCCACAAGATAAAAAGAGAACGAAATGAGCGCTTTCACGTATGCACCATACGCTTCATCAGATTTCATTATTTACAGAAGCAGCTCAGTTTAAATAGTCACATCTTACATCCAATTAAGATAACTACCTTGTCAATTAATAAAATCTCAAACTTTTAAAGGCATAGCTAAACTTCTAAAGCAGTATTAAATATATATACTTTATTCGATATATCATGTCACAATATGATCTATTACCCTAACATCCTAACTATTCCTAAGCTAATTCTAAAATATGTACCAAACTCTGAAATATACATATCCAAATTTAAATGATAGTAGTAATGATAGTGGTAATAAGATATACTAATATAGTTCCATATGATACCAGGAGGATTGGCTGTTAGGTTTTGTCTGTGCACCACACAGTTATTGTCCCAGATATATCAGTGGCATTCTGTCTGTTGAGTGGTATCAGTACATGGCTACATCCTTTTGTATTTCCATGTCATATTCCTGCATAAGGGTATGCTGCAACAAATCCTGTAACACCATCAATTTCCAGGGTGTGTAACAGCAATAATGCAAATATGGCCCTATGTTCCTGCCTCTGTCCTCCACATATATGCCAGCCTTTGTCCTGCTGTGATACAGAAAGGGGTTGTTAGGTAATGGCCTATCATTATTTACCGCTAGCATTACTGCTATCATCCCAGTCATGTCATGAACTCCCACACAGACTGTTGGGCCAAGTCCATATATATGGGGACAACAGCTGGAGAACACATATGTGCCCTTGTACATTCCAGAGGTAAGTGTATGGTACACAGTGTTCCTTTCCCTTGTACAAGCTTTTATGGGGGGTTCAATGCCATTAACCTAGGCTACAACACCTTTTCAGGGATATAACTGTTAAGACGATAGTCATTCAGTGTGATAGTGAAATGTTAGGTTAAGCAATGTTATGTACAGGATACTGTGACATTAACACAAGTGCTATTTTTCCCTGTAGGGCTTGACTACAAGGTGTAATTGGGGGCTGTTGAACTACATCTGTAGTTGTTGATTGTTACGTATCTTAAAGGCAAATCCTGTGTCTACTGTTGTACTAATTGAAGGCCTTGGCCTGGACAGCATAGTGTGGTATATATCCACATTGTTTGCATCTACTGTTTTGTGTGGGCCTTGCATTCATCACTGATTGCATATTTCAAACTTTATGTGGTGTAAGTACTGGCATACATTATTGTATAGTACACAAATAAAGGTTATCTGTGTATGCATACCTGTGTGTCATGTCATGCCCTTTGAATTGTGGGTGGGTATATGTTTAATGTCAGTATTCTCATTTGTGGGAATGGTTGCCACACTACACATTTCACAGGTGGCAGTTAAAGGGCTTGTGGCTGAGGGATATACTTTGCACCCAGTACTTCCACACTATTTCTACATATGTATGGCTACTAATACCTTTTGTTTGTGTATATTTGTACATACCTATATATATCTCATATAGCTGTATCTATATATATGTATCTATATATATATATATATATATATATATATATATATATATATATATATATATATATATATATATATATATATATATACATGCACATATATATATATATATATATATATATATATATATATATATATATATATATATACATATACATATATATGCATACATATGAACATATTTATGTATCTATATACAATTAATGTTATATGATTATTTGTGAGTCATACACACACACACACACACACACACATATATATATATATATATATATATATATATATATATACACATATAGCTATCTATCTGTCTACATTTACAGATATATATATCTGTCCATATGTCCATGCATGTTCGGCTCATATTTTGGCCTGCACCTCATTCTCTAGGCAATTGACATGGATGATCGCAGCATTGAAGTCAGTAACTAGTGCCAACACTTTTGTGTTTCAGACTTCATCTCCTTCTACATATGTGTTCTAATACATATAACTGTGTAAATAGCAACATTCTAAGTGTATTAGGGCATTAGTTGACATCTATCCCTATTTGTACCCACATTGTGGCATACTTTGTCCAGACTTCTTGCATTAACAGGTTGTGTGGTATGATATTAATACATTTCCTGTACTGTTGACTGATTGTGCTGGATGATATGTTTGTGAAAACATCAGGTTATGTATATCTGCCATGGTTTAGTGGCAAATTACTTTGTGTATGGAGAGCAGGGTCCTAGGTTCAAGCCTTGCAGAAGCACTTTATTTTGTTGCTGGCAGAACAAGGGCCGTTGGATACAGAGTGATTATGGCACTTTTAAGCAGTTGTAAACAGGTTTGCACAGGTTTGCACAAAGGCAAGCACTGATAACCTCTGCTTATGTTTTCTTACACTCAATTAGCTTTGGAATTGCTCAACCTGTGTAGGCATAGCTTACCCCCACACAAACCCACACAAACCTGCTTACTGCTGCTTTAAAGTGCTTACTGCCGCTTACCCCATGCTACTTTCTTTAAAAGAAAAGAAAAAGGGGTTGATAGGAAAGTGGTGAAAAAGGGGCACAAAGAGGGAAAGACAGTAGGGAAAATATCTAGGCATGTGCAGGAAAGGTATAGGAAAGGTCCATAGCTGCCCATTTCTTCTACAGCAAAAGCTGTGCATATACACTGAATTTGGAGGTACGTTTGGACCTCTCAAACCCCTGGGAGAGGGGTGAGGACAACATATATTCATTGTGATGCCAATTAAACCAGATTACATGTGTCCAGTGGGCACGTGTGCAAAATGGACAGCTATGTATGGGGAGAGATTTTTTTGTGGGAAAAGATTGCCCTTTTTTTTTCAGGTGAGAGTGGGATGTTGGGGAGGGGTAGTAGGTATATTTGGGTAGATCGGGTACATTAACAGACAAGACAAACAAAATGCATACAGGGGTGGTATATGACACATTTGGGGGGTAAACACCTTGGAAGGGGAGGGGTGTTTGGAAGTCACAAGCCCATGAGCCCCCAACTAGAAACAGTGGGACTGAGGTCCCCACCCATGGGCAATCCCCATTGCACCTTCACGGCCCCAAAGGTGGCTGTGCTGGGGGCTGTGTAGGAGAGGCAGGCTCACCATCTAATTGCACCACTCGGCCCTCAAGCTGGCGTAGCTGGTCTCGATACACCAGATCAAACTCCTTACGTACCATGGCCCAGACCTGTTGATGGGTGACAGGTTCCCCTTCGCTCCCACTCCGAGGGGGGGAGAGCCCCATCACCTGCAGTGGTTCCACCCAAAGGTGGCGCAGGACCCACGGAGGAGGAGGTCCCAGGCGGTGTCTGGTGCCATGGCCAGCTGAGGTGGGACAGGTGGGTCCGCTGGGACTGGCCTTCCCATATGAGCTATGCTGTAGCAGGTTTATGACAGATATGGGTTAGTAACAGTCAACAGCATTCAGGATTAGTTATAACAGCATACATAGGTATTCCCATTAACCCAAAATACCAGATTTAACACAGTTGCAGAGCAAGCAGGACACATGCATATATGGAACAACAGTGGCAGTGGAGTATGCAGGTTTCATTGATGGCAACAGGCTACCAGTATGGGTATATTTTAACATGGCACATGCATAAAAACAAATGTGAATATTTATAAACCATTAGGACATATGTCCCAACAAAAGTTTGGAGTGTACACATACCAGTTGAAGAGTGTCATTGGGTTATTTTGCACATATGATAGGGGTGAGAGAGAGGGTTCAATTAACAACTAATATATCCTTGTAGTTTTCACAACATTCTTAGTCACTGCAGTGATCTTTCCCTTACATGTATTATTACACTACCCAATGGCCTTATATTGTATACTGGTATGTTTATAGATTATTATATACGTGACCTGTGTCTTACATACAGGTGTGACAAGATGCAGGTGTTAATGCAACATATGTTGAGAATTGCTGTCATACACTTTGGGTGAGGTGCTAGAATGACAGGTTTGTTTTCATATACATTCTATGACTATGTACGCGTTTGACTATCAGTTATATGTCATTAACAGATGCCTACATTTCTTTGGATCATCACACTGATTTTTCAGGGGGATGGGGTACCAGGCTGGTGATATGGGCCATTTATCTGGACATGCTGGACAGATTGGAACAGTTGTGGGGTATGAATATGCATACAACTTTCAATTTGAACATTCTAGCAAATTCTGTACAGTTGTTGGGTGTAATTATGCATACAGCTTTCTATCTGAACACTGTAACAATATATGTACAGTTGTGGAGTATCATTATGCATACAACTTAGTAGCACTCCCAAGATTCAAACCTCTAATGTGTGTGACAAAAAATATAGTTTACATCACAGTACACTGTGCTATCAGGGAATTGATGTAAAGCTTTCTACTGTTTTCTCAGTCTCCCTCACTTGTACAATATGACTGACCTCTTGGCACTTCCAACATTGTTATGCAGGACTTCATACACATTTTATCTGCATACCACAGTGTGGGTGACACTGCTTAAACTACAACAGTACTATTTATAGTATGCAACAGTTCACCAACATATGACAGAAGAGTAACCAGAAGCACTCCAGGGTTTATATCTTTATTCACAGACTATTACACATGTATTTCTACTGGTACAACACTTTCTAAGGCTCTTTTATTTATTTGTTATGACAGTACATGCAAACTAATTACTTACCTGCCTCGTGACACAGCCTTTGCAACCTAGCATCATGGGCTTGATGGTTCGCAGCTCGCTCATCTGCAGCTGTCGGAGAAATACAGTGATATGTAGCCATACCTATCCATAGTATACACAAGCTTGGCAATTCTTAACTACTTAGTAGAATGAGTACTTACTCAGTACTAAGGCATTAGCCATCTGCTGGGACTCCTGGATCCACTGTTCCAGTACATCCCCCCTCCGCCGCTTCAGGTCAGCATGGTGGTGACTGACCTGCTCACCAGTCCAGAGGATACCTGTGGTACTGGTGAGGTCACGGGCAAGACTGTCCCAAGCCTCCATTTTATACTGAGAGCCCTGGTACTAGCCCTGCAGTAGTCTCTGCTCATGGTGTTTTACCGGGAGCCATACCATAATTTATGACTCCTGGATGCCCCAGTGCTGCACTCTAAAATGAGTGCCTTCACCCATACCAGCCATTCTGCCTGCAGCAGGAAGCTACAACCAGTTATGGAACGTATTCCCACTTGTATGGATTAAATACAGCCAATTATCCGCACTTTCCGTGATTGGCCAGGTTTGAAAAGGCAAAGCTATGGGCACACTTGCTTACCTAAGATTGGCAGTGCTTAAAGAGGTATACCACTAGGCAGATTGGATTGCCTCCCCTGCATATTACTTACTCTTACTAAGTTGAGCTGTGCTGTGGTTAGCATTGCTTAATAGTTAATTAACGGGGTCTATATTACCAGAGCAAAACTCCTTTTGAGCGAATACCAAAACATCAACATGAATTGTGTGAATCGCGAGTATACCAAACGCACTAAACCATGAAATTTTAAATCTCGAACTGTCATGGTCAGCCAACCCCATCACCCGCTACATACTACCTACCCAAACAAAATAAATAGACCACATGCATACACTAACCAAACCCTACTTCTAACCCTAAAGTAAAGCACCAAAACCCTACTTCTAACCCTCCACTAAACATACACAACTATCTATGCACTATCCTTAACCCCTCCATAACACTAAGGTCCATAACTACCACACACTTCCCCTACGAAAATATAAACAAACAAAATAAATAATCCACATACATACATTTACCCTACACTAAATCATACATACATTAACTATCTATGCACTTACCTTAACACGCACCCTAACCCTAAGGTCCGTCACAGTCGCACACTTACCTTATGGACTTATACCACAGATGGGCCAACCATGGTAATTCGACATTTCCAAATTCACAGTTTTGGACGTTTGCTGTAATGCCGGTTCGCTCAATAAGTGTCGACGTTTGCGGATTTGCACAAACGGATTTTCGCTCTTGTAATAGGGAACCAATTAACACTATATTTGCCTTTTGGCAGTGATTTATTATTCATTACAGGTTCTATATGTGTCTGGTATTCATGATTCTACACTTCTACACTTTATTACAATAACACCTCACATCTATGCTTACTGCAGTATTCCAGTTCACATATTTAGGTTATGTAGCAGGTTATACCACTTCACACAGTACATAGATTCAGTTCACATGTTTGGTTTGAATTTCCTGTGGTGAGGATTAGTCTGCTGATACTTCATTCATATGTATTGCTATGATGGCTTAGTGGTTAACTACTGTGACTATAGTATACATGGTCCTGAGTTTGAGCCTTGCAAAAGCAGTTTATTTTGTTGCTGGGCAGAACATGGGCCGTTGGGTACAGAGTGTATAAGGTACTTTAAAGCAGTTGTAAGTGGGTTTGCGCAGGTCTGCTCGATGGTAAGCACTGCTAACCTCCGGTTACAGTTTCTTACACTCAGTTAGCTTCTACTTTGCTTAATCTGTGTAGGCAATGCTTACCCCCGTACAAACGCACTTAAACATGCTTACTAGTGCTTATATATGCTTACTACTGCTTATTTGTGCTTAAACCTGCTTACTAGTGCCTTATTCATTATGACATTGACATTTCACATGTGCATTTAATGCAGTACTCCAGTTCACATTTAAATGTTATTTAGTAGGTTATACAGCAGTAAGATGTAAAAATATGTTCATATATAGATTTCACATGGAAAATGACAGGTGCTGTAATGGGACTTGAACCGGGAATGCCTGTTCATTAGGCAGATGCTTTAACCACTACACTATTGCTGTGCTGCTTCATTTGCATATATATTCCTTGTTATCCTCTTCAGCCTTTTCAGCTGCTTTAACCATAGCTAAGCAATGGGCACTCCCACTCACCTATTATTAGCTGTACTCGGGGTTTTAAAAAAAATAAAGGGGTTTCCTCTTTTTATTTTTATGTCCTGTTGCTGTTGTACACATGGGGGACTGTTGGTGGGGATATGCGGACACCTATGAGCAGTCTCGCTCATTTATTTACAGTTTATGCTGTTCTACTTCGCAGGAGCATGTTCATTCTGAGAGCTCTGCTCTCAGACACGCCCCCTGCACTCGTCCACGCTCCATGTAGGATTAGAAGGTCAGGCAGCGCACCTTCATTAATATGCATGGTGCACTGCCATCCTCCTCCTAAACTGCTGCTTCAGTGCAGGACTAGATTAGTCCTGCACGTAAGATTAGTAAATCCGGGGGATTGTCTCTTCGAATACATATTTACAGATGTTGTGTTCTTTGGAGTATAACCTGTATAGCATTTCATTTTTTTTTTAAACATGAACAAGTTATTGATAAACATTATAGTTGTCCCACACATTTTGGGACAGCACAGTCTGCTATGTACAAGCATTACTCAGCTTCATACATCCAACAGCAGACTGGCATTTTACTTATGCAGAATTTGCTTTACATATTTCTTAGCTTAGCAAATGCTGCAAAACATTGGTAATGAAAGTTAACTATCAAACTAGCATTTCAATTAGAATGTGCAGATTTAATGTTTTCCTTTACAGGTGGTTTCACACCCCCTTTACATTTTACACAATTTTCATGACAGACTAAAACCCTTAATATTTTCCTGCTTCTGTTTAAATCACTTAATCATTGATTACTCCTCCTGTAGTCTCATTTTTTCCATCTTCCCTCTCAGGGTACTGCACAAAATAAAACTGTACTAGTATAAATCTATTCTCCTGTCACTCCCTCTTGACTCTTCACAGCCAACTCATCTAAGGTGCATTTATCTCACCACATATTAAGGTAAGCTTGCCTCTTCCCCTGCTTTATTATCTTTTCCTCATCCCCCATCACCTCTCTCAACAATAGTTTGAACTCACTGACCTCTAGAGGCCTGTCTGATTTCCACTTCCAGGTTGTGCACTTTTTTGGAAAAACTATTACAGCCACTCGAGCCCCGGCTTCTCAAAACACAGGAGCTCAAAAGCCATGGACTTGACTGGCTGTTTCTCCATCCACCCACCTGACTAATACCAAGCAGTTATTCAGACTTGAAGGTGAATTCTGGGCCACAGCTGCTGCAGTGGTTGGATGCCATCAGGGTCTTGTTTCATGGAACTGGTAAGTGGAGAAGGGAAATGAGGAAGGAGGCTTAAGGTTTAGGGAGGGGAGAGAGATTTTAGGTTTAGGGAGCAAACTGGAGGTGGCTCAGAGTTAGGGTTAGGGAGTGATCAAGAGTTGGTTCAGAGTTAAAGTTAGGGAATAATTGGGATTTGGCTCAGAGTCAGGGTTTAGCAGTGATCTGGAAATGTCTCAGAGTTAGAGTTAGGGAGTCATCAAGAGCTGGTTCAGAGTTAGGGTTAGGAAATGAAGGTGAATTGTTTTTAGGGTTAGGGTCAGGGTTCTGGGAGGGATAGTTAGTGATAGCACGTGGGAATCAGGATGTAAGGGTACTTGCCAATACAAGCAAGTGGCAGCAGGGGAAGTGTGTCACAAGCTAATGGCACGTGATAACTTATAGTAAACCCCTTTTGGGCTACATTCATAATAATTTTCATCAAAGCTTCCTTGCGCCTGTTTAATTTTTTGCACCTCATCTATTCCCAACAAAAGTAATCCCCTGATAACCTCTATCTTCCTTCTAGTACCTCCTGCAGTTCACTTTGAAGTCAGTCCATTCCCACACAAGTCTAATAAAATGTGTATCTAATCACCCCTGTGCTCATTTTTTTGAGACTGAAACAGGACATTCATGTCAGGTGATAACCAACCCAGCAGAGGATTTCAAGGTGTACAATTACAGTAGGCAAGTGGTGAATGAGAATTTTGCAAAATTGGTATCAAAAGGCATGTCTTTTGTTTTCACAAAAAGATGTAACTTGGCCGAGACTTCGAGACTTTGGTGGACTTAAAATTATTTACTAGGAAATTGAAACTGTCTCTGAAATATGGGAATCAAGCTGAGTGTCAGGCAAATTGCCTAAGCTTGCCTAGCATATTTAACCCCCCCCCCCGCATCCACTTTTGAACATCGATGAGAGAATGTGTGACTTAGACCTAAGACATGGCCTGCATTACAGAAGACAAAAAGGTCCCCACAACATCCAAGGGGAGGAGTTACAGGCCATTAGGAGTCTAAAATTGCATGGCATCCAGTTCATGAAACTGGATAAAGGGGGAGGGTAGTTTTGATGGACAATGTTATTTACATCAGCAAAATGTATGACATCTTGTTCCAGGATTCATATTCCCAGGTGTCAAAAAATGAGGTGCACGTGGCCTATAGTATAATTTACTCTACCCTGTCTGACATGCTTATCCGGGGTCAAATTCAGAAGGAAGAATATGAGTACTTGTGTATAAAAGAGGCTGTTATCCCCACAATATTTGGAGTTCCTAAGCTCCACAAGGAGATAGTTAATCTGCCATTTCATCCAATTGTGGATGCCAGGAATTTCATCATGTCAGCTATTGCAAAGTACTTGGATTTTAAGGTGAAACCATATGTTCAAGCAGTGAAGCACCAAGTAAAAGATTCTTGGCAATTTTTTTACAAATGTGTAATGTTGTGGGGACAGTTACTCATGGCCTGTTTGTTACAACTGATGTAAAAGATCTGTATTCCAATGCAGTTATGACTACCTGGGAGGAGAAGTCCTTGTTCAACAGTAGCTTCAAAGAATCCTGTACCATGTATACTAGGTACCACTTTCAAGGAATATATCAACAGTTGTACTGGTTTTCTAAAATTTTCATTTGAGGTGAATGACCAAGCCATTGTGTATCTGGATGTGGCCCTTAGAAAGGATACCAAAAATCTGTTTGGTATCTAAAATACATAGGAAGCCCACGTATTCACATTTTTTTATATTTTGAAAGTTATCATCCTGTTCAGCATTGAAAGACAGTTTTAAAAGGACATTTGACTTGGGCAGCACAAATGACATCATCCTATGAAGACTTTGTAGAAGAATGTTTTTTGTTAAAATCCATGTTTTTGGGATGTAGATATCCTGAAGCCTTTGGTGATTCATCTGTAGATGAAGTCATAATTAAAAGACAAAACAATGTATATGTGCGTATTTTAAAGCCACAGTTGACACCCCCAAGTAGGCTGGGGGAGCCATCATTTAATGCAGGGCCCAAAGTAATGACTCGAATAAGTGGAACTGTTTCAGCTCTGATTGGCAAGTATAAGAGTTCCTTTATCACCACTTTTTCTTTAGATCAAGCAGAGGTTAGAAGAATAATTATAAAAAATTGGGTAATTATTAGGGAACATCATGAGTTAGCTAGCAAGTGGCCAACAACAATTTTCAGGAGAGATAAAAACTTAAAAGATTTCCTGGAAATGCCCATTATTTCTTCCTCAGACAATCAAGATTTTACTATGAAAAGATGTGGGTTGTGTAAAGCTTGCCCCTATATAAAATGTACCCAGGCATTTATCAATGAGAAGATGTATTAAATGCAAGGTAATTGTAACTGTAATGCAAAAAGAGTGGTTTATGCAGCCCTATGTGACTCTTGCACCACTTTTTTGTGTGGGCAGGACAGAAAGGGCCTTTAAAGATAGGATAAGGGAATGTGTGTATGCCATTTCTAAAGCACAAGAAACAAATGCTGTGGCTAGGCACATTAAATTGCATCTTTTAAATTTGTTGTTTTGGAGAAGTTGATTGAACATCCAGGGGGTGGTCCTTTGGGGTTGCATTTGGATGAAATGGAACTGTTATAGCAATTGAAATGTAATGCAAGTGTGAGTGCAGGCTTTAATGAGTTGATATCTGTTCAGCCAGTTTTAAAGCTTAAAGAGTGTTTATATATATATATATATATATATATATATATATATATATATATGGGCTCCTATGACTTGGTCGACTGTTCATTTGGTCGAATGTTCATTTGGTCAACAGTTCATTTCATCGACAAGCATTTGCCCCTACCCCAATGTTGTGCGACCCTGGAGTTGATATATATAGTTAGTGTGGGGCACAGCCCCCCACCTAAAATGCTTGTCGATAAAATGAACTGTCGACCAAATAAACATTCGACCAAATGAACAGTCGACCAAGTCATAGGAACCCATATATATATATATATATATATATATATATATATATATATATATATACACACACACACACACACACACACACACACACACACACACATATATATATATATATATATATATATTTTTTTGTTAATAATTGTTTTAATGGCAGTTTATTTTTTTCTTCTTTTCTAAGCATGTTTTTAAGTAATTCTGTTAGTATTATGTGATGCATTATACAATACTTATAACTGTGCGTGGGCTCTTTAAATGTGATACATTGGAAGTCACATGATGATGGGATGTGTTTTAAATATGGTGGACTATTCAAGCATATTTCATCTGATGAAATCTGTTTATCACAGATGAAAGCACTAATCATGGTTGTTTTAGTGAATAAAGTTGGAATTGTTGCCGTTTCTGGGTCCTGCTTCTTTTTGTTATGGATTTTGTTATTTAAAAAATCTTAACACTGACACTTTCAATGTGGAACAATGAGAACATGGACTTTTAAGACTCAAAATGAAGAGTGTTCCTCATAATGATGTACAGAGGTACTCTTGTGAGGTATGGCTGTGTTTTGCAATTTAATTCCCTCTCCATCATATTTCTTACCTTTCCTGGGCCTGCTAACTTCTACTCAATCCAACGCCTTATTGAAAATAGGCTTCTCTCACTCCCTTCATTGTCTCAGATTTGCTATCTACTTCACTATTTCCAGCCAATTTTCTCTTTACATTTTGACCCAGTTTAGAAACCCTTACCCTCACCCATAGTAAATTTAATTTCAGCACCACTTCCTCTAGAGATTCATATTTCCTGCCATACCAAAACTTTTCCATACTCTATTGTTTGCTGCCATTACATCAGTCCCAGCACCTTCCTCCTCCATCCTGTAAATACTGTGTTGTATTTCATGTCCAAAACCACTCCTCCAACTGGGATGAAATTCTTCAGCCATTCCCTCAGTGGCCAGTTTGTGAATGTGCTTAATATTTTATTTTTATGTGAAATCATCACTGTTTGCTCCAAACACACTCTGCCCCCCCCCCCCCAAAAAAAAAAAAAAAAACAGCAAATCCATCCTTATCAGGTTTAGGAATTTCTCATTCAACATTATTTTTCTACTCTGTCTCATAATTATTCAGCTGATAATCCTTTGAATAGTGATAACCAAGTCACTTTTAAATGTCTCAAATCTGGGAGTTCTAGTCCTCTTTCACTGTTGGACATGCCACTTTCTTCCATATATCCCTCAGACTCTTACCATTCTGCAAAAATTAATTAATTCAGCCTTTAACTTAATCAAATATCTTTTATCTAGTAATAACCAAGAAGCCCAGCCAGTGTAGAAAATGTGTGGATGTACTTGTCAGTTTGGCACCTGTACTCTGGTCTAGCTTCAACACCAACATTTTCCACTTCTGTACATTATTCTTCACCTAATCCAACACTTCATCCTATGAGGCTTCCATTGACCCTTCTATCATTTCCATCAAACACACCGCCAAGTATGTAACCTTAATATGTCCCCACAACTTTCATTTTATGAATAAACGCACTTTAGTGTTATTTATCATGGATATCTGTAAAAAATGCTCATATCAATGAATGTGTGACAGACCCTTTCAGTTTGGAACATCACAGAGCATGAACTTTTAAAGATTCACAATGAGGAACTTTCCACACAGGGACAGGTATGTTCTGCACATCGGACAACCAACTCAACAAAATGTTAACCGAGTAATTAAGAGACCATCCAATTATTTTCCAGTTGCCTGTTTTATTCATGGCAGTGTGAGGTATAGAATCTATCCCAGCCCTCAGTGGGTGCACGACAGAGAAATCGATAACAGAAAGGGTTCAAGCCTATTGCAAGATGTGCACCTGCATGCTCGCATGTGCTCACGAGCACGCGCACGCACACACACACACACACACACACACACACACACACACACACACACGTTCACACTTACTTATGGTATACATAGTTATGGACAGTTTGGAAGATCTCCAACTAACCTACAGCTACAGTAGAGGGTCAATTATCCGAATGTCAATTATCAGAAACGTCAATTATCAGAGCCAGCCTTCCAAAGTTTTTAGGCAGGAAAAATCAAGTCTGAATATGTAAACATTTTACGTATTTGCTTGAGCATGTTTTTTGAGTTTGTAGCCAACTTGTATGTGAAAAATATTCTTTATTGTCCATTGGAATTGATGAATAGTTAAAAAGTGTATTCCTGCATGCAGAAAAAAAACAAGATTTTAGAAGTTTTTTATCCGGTTCAATTATATGTTTGATTATCCAGACAATTTGGTTATCTGAACTACCCTAGGTCCCAATTAATTTGTATAATCGACTCTCTACTGTAACTGTTTATTTTAGACAGACTGATAATGGCTTTCTGGGAAATTAATATTCCTTCTTGAAAAGAAGTATGTGCAAAGATTCTCAGTGCAGCCATATATCCCACTATACATAAAGTTACTAATAATTATGGCTTTGATATGGCCTGTAAGGATGGAACAGACCTTGCAAGGGCTGTTCTGCAATTTATATTTTTATAATTTTTTATCCTCATCCTTTGCCGAGTGTAATGTTTTTATGTGACATCATAAAATGAAAAAAATAGGAGATACCAGACCACGGCTGATAAAATAATCAAACAATTTAATCCAAGTAAATGGGTGAGAGCTTTCGCAGCAAAAGCTGCTTCATCAGACAATATAATACATCATTTCCCCATTTTTTATACAAAGCTCCAACCAATCACATTTATCAGTAGAAATCACTTCACTTGTACATATTAACTTTTTCATGCGTAAAAACATTTACAACTCAAAACTTATTCAAAGTAAAAAGAAACTAAATAAAAATACATTGTATAATTTCACATAGTTAAAAAGCATAATATATAGACAGTGAACTATCTATTTAATGGTTTATTCAACAGAACAGGTTTAATACTGATTTTATCATTTAAACCTTTACCCATATTTGCAAGCATCCTGATTATCCATTCTAATTTTTTTGTCTCAACTCTGTTCCTGATTACTTGGATTAAATTGTTTGATTATTTTATCAGCCGTTGTCTGGTATCTCCTATTTTTTTTTCATTTTATGTTGCTGTTCTGTTGGGAGACCAGTTTACCTACACCACTTTACTTTTCTGCAGCATTTTATGTGACATCAGTTTTTCAGCATTTTCTGGGTCTGCTCCTTTTTGACTGTAGCATTACTGTAATACACAAATAGCAAACTGGGAAAGATGCATTAAAGACATAGTATAGGTGGACCTTGCTGTACAACATGTTTACCTGTTTAACTGGTTATTCAAGCAGCTGAGCTGTGCTGTAGTTAACTACTACTTAGTTAGCTATTGCAGACAGATGTATAATATGTGTGGCTTATTTGTGTACTCTTGTGGGCAGTATGGGTGATTGAATCGGTATTCCTATTAACAAGTTACATTATACCTAATTTACTTTTTGTCACAGCTGAATGACCACAGAGTTAGTATGCATAAGTAAAGGAATGCGGTGGGGAATGTTGTTTTGAAATACATAATGTGCAACTCAAAATAAATGCAGTATTTTCACACCCAGATGATGGGGATATGCAATAACAGAAACTATTTTCAAAAATTTTAATTTAATTACTATTTTCAGATTTTATTTTATTTTTTTTTTAATTTTATATATATATTTTTTTATTCCTTCCAAAAATAAAGACATATATTAAAAGCAAAACAGTGAGAGGAAAAAAGAGAAAGAGAGGCAGAAACAGACAGAGAGAAAGTCCAGGTATTTATTTTACCCTTGTACTTGAAAATACAAATACAAAACCCGCAGTAGTGGTGCTGCGGTAGCGTTGTCGCCTCACAGCAAGACATTGTCACGTTCGATTCTCAGCTAGAGCGTCTTCTGTGTGGAGGCATGCGTGAATGAGAGTGCCTTCGTTGAAGGTTGTGCATCAGGGCTGGTAACTCGGCACGTAAAAATCCACTACCAAACATTAGCGGACCCAAAAGCCGAAAGACACACACACACTTGAAAATACAAAATATGGCTGTCCAGACTAATAATTTAAGTGATACTGAAGAGCTGTCTTCTTGTTCAACACAGATGAGCCTTAGCAGCAGTTACTTCTCTATTTTCTAGCCAAAGGGTTTTAAGTGTGACACTATGGATTTATCATTTCCCAAGTGCATAGATATTTTTGAAGGAGAAAGTCCACTTTTATTCCACACACAAAAGCTGTCATGATGAAGCAAAGCACCAGAAGGCATAGACAGTAGGTAATTTACAGTATAATAAACAGTAGAAAGAACAGTTAAATGCAGCTTGGTTATTCCAGTCTTGGGTAATGAAATATCTTATTGAAATGGCCACAGTACATTTTCACACTGAACGTCTTAATGATTTCATGCTGTTGCTCAGGTCAAAATGACAACTATTTCTTTATTTACTGCTGCATGATATATTACTTTTGACAGCAATGCAGATGAAGTGCAAAGCATGAGGAAAGATAAGGGCCTTGCTTACGTTATTCTGCACTTTGTAACTGCAGTAGCTGATCGTAGCTGTATCAAGATAAACAGTGTCAATAACATGCATCCTAATGATGCGACAGAATGTACAAAGGACACCAAACTCGTTAGTGCTTCTATTGTTCCTCTAAAGCTAAGCAAAGCACATATAGGATGCTGGAAGAGAAACACAGGCTATTACACACAATGTAATTCAGATTTCTTTAGAATTTCTCTGGAAAGGCTGGGCATGTGTACTAGTTTCATGACAAAGTATGGCGTGAGCTGCTGTATAGTCCACAAATGACTGTCTGGACAGCACAACACAACACAGTAAGTGGTATGGTTATTCACATAAACACAGAATCAATCTGTGCAGCAAGGTACACTGTGTAGGTCTAGTAAAAGCAAGTATTTGTACTGCTTTGGCAGTTTATATTTTCCACTAATTGGTTGCATACTATATTTTTCCCAGTTTCTTCAACATAGTTAACCACAAAGGTTATGTTTACCAATGTGTGTCTGTGGGCAGGGAAGAAATAAACCACATAGTGTTAAGTGCACACATCTGTTTCATGTGTTAATCAACAAACCATGAACTCTATAAAAAATTAGCTGAGCAACTAGATATCCAGAAAATTTCATTAAACAGAATAGCGGGTAAGAATTCTGGACAGGGGAGATATTGAAACTGGTCTTTTGATACTAGCTGGGAACATAATAATTTAGTTCTGTATTTATTTGTGTTTACTTTTAGGCTGGAGTTTGCTCTACAAATTTTAGAAGCTATTAACAGAAATAGGTTTCTGTATATCTCTAAGCCTGCTAAGTGCTATCTTTGAGATGTTTGGTAGCCTGCCAGGGTACCTGTCAAATCTTCGAACACTCAAAATTTCGAACATTACATGGACGAGTCCAAACATTTGAAATTTTGAGTGCTTGAAGATAGACTTTCATCGGCACTGTACAATGCAGATAGGGAGAATTTCCCTTTCCTGCACTGAAGTGCAGTCTCGGAGTTGATAAATTTAAGTAGAGGGGGTGTGGGGGTGCAGGGGGGCTTGCCCCCCTGCCTACACTGTTAAAGTTTTTTTTTTCTGTGATTTCTTTTTTTTTTTTTATGTTCAAACATCCAAATGTCAAACATTTGGTCTTGACCATGTAATGTTCGACATTTTGGATGTTCGAACATTTAACATAAACCCGCCTGCCAGGGGATTCTCTGCAGGTTACTAAATTTCTACATCAGGTGCCGGAGTAACAAAACTCTGAGGATCAAAATGCCAGTTGCTGTTTGGCACTAGAAATTATTGCTGGTGCAGTGTTTGTGTGCACTAGCAATGATTCATTTGTTTTGGGAGACTTATGCAACCATGGAAATATATATATATATATATATATATATATATATATATATATATATATATATATATACATATATGTATGTATGTATATATTTAAGTTTTGGGGGAGGGCTTGCCCAACACTGGGAAGGAGGGTTCTCCCCTGTAAAAATTCTTACAGTTCCGGTTTTTGCTTTTTTGCATTTCAGGCTCCTCGGGTTTTCATCACTCATTGTTTAGTAGTGAAACTAGTCCCAGCGACTCTGTCACCCTTCTCATCCTGTGATATCATTGGCCCTTTTTATTGCTGGAGAAACTTACAGGAATGGGCCAGTGACACCTGTTAGTCCTCACTCAGTATACAGTCCCTTCCCTATATCTATAGCTTGCAGCCATATCTGTAAACTGCTTAGATAATGCTGTTGTTTGGAAAGCAAACTGCATCATGGGAACCGAGAGGTGTTAAAATCAGTTGCATGTTGCTGTGAATCTATGAATTATGTTCCAAAATATCTTCAGCTCTCAGATTTCTGCAAAGTATGTACAGCAAGCAAACTGAAATATAAAAAGGAAAAATCAGCACACCTTCCATTGTAAATATTCTGTTTTTCTGTTTATTTTAACTCAGTCCAAGCAGTTGGAGCAAGGTCAACATAGCTATATACAGTTTTTGACAGTAAGCCCTTCCATGTTCAGTAAATCTGAATCTGGTATATGGCTATGTCAACTTTATCCTGACTGTTTGGATTGAATTGAAATAAACAGAATAACAGAATATTTACACTGGAAACTGTGATGACTTTTCTTTTTTTCTATTTATGAATTATACCAATACCCTAGTTGTTAGCAGAGTGATTTAGTATACAGCCAGTTTTGCTGTATAGAGAGAGAGAGACTAAGAAGTAGATCTTCAATTGACAGTTTGCAAACATTGCTCTAACAGGAGATCAGAGAGAATTGTCTTGGGCAACAGGCATTAATTACATTACTAGGAGGTAGGAGGGGATACCCCTTGCCAATGAACATTCTGTATATCATAGAATGGTGAGATGCAATGCCAATGGACATTGAGGTTTGGTATTTTAATATTATGTGGAACTAGAGGGAATCCCAGACAATGAGCATACTGCACTATAAATGGGGGGATACTGCTTGTACAGGAAGGTACGCAGGTCTCAGTGTGCTTTCTGATGAATGGAAGCCAATCAGAACAGGTAGCAGAATTGATAGCTCCCTACTGAAATGTTGGCACTCGAAATGCCAAGTCCCGACAAGCTGAAAAAAAAGATCAAAAACACAGGAGAAAAGTGAATCTCAAAAATCGCCCTTCTCCTTTACACTTCTTTTTGCACTGGTGCAAGCCACCCCTACACCCCCCAAACTTATATATACCAACTCTGAAGTCACCATACCTCAAAGAAAAGGGAATATACTGAAAAATGGCATCTTGGACTTAGTATATATAAGTCCATTTTTTCAGCCATTTAATGTCTGTATTTTGGGACTCTTTCCAGCGGGGCTCCTACATTATAAATGGTTATCAAATTGACTACTGTGCTGCAGAGAGAACTAATAATGTATTTATCCATCACAGATGTAGTCAACAGTATACAAAGAGGTACATGTTGGTTCTAGGTCACAAAGGACTATGTGAGAGGCATTTTCTCTTGTATATTATATAGGTATACAAAATTCAAAAATAACCAATAAAACTTAAAAAAGTACTTAAGGCATATGAAAAGCAGTATAGTAATCATGTTAAATATCTATGAATCATACAAAAGTTTTCTGCTGCTGCCTGACTTATAGAAAAAGGGGAATGCTAGCCAGTGACATATAAAGGCTGTTGCAAATAGAAACACTGTTATAAAAGTTTAATATTGTTGCAGATGGAAATATGGTTATAGACATCAGAGAAGGTAAGGAGTAGGATGGTGGAAGGTACAAGTAGGGAAGGGAACAGAAAGCCTACATTTTTTAAACTCTTTGGTGCAGCAAAGCTCTTTGACTGACATGATGTTGCTCCAAGTAGATGACCTGAGAATGAAAAACCCTTAACAGTAACTAAGAATTTATGAGATCAAATGGTGAAAGTTTAGTTGGGAATAGGATGATTTAAGTATTCCAAAGTTAGTGGCAAGTGGCAGATTGAAGGCAACAGGGAGACAGTGATGTAGGTATACTGGTTTAAAGGTATACAGACCCAGACCATCCTTAATCCCATCCATTAAGGGCAGCCATCACAAAACACATATGGCGTGATATAATGTTCTGTGCAAGGAAAGAGAATTTCATACCTACCTATCTTATTGTGGATAACCCAGGAACTTTGTGGTATTTAGAGGTAAGTTCTCATCCACTTACTGCATAAAAATATTCCTTCCTACAGCAGCTCAGGCTTTGTAGAGAGGTAACATAAAATGTTGCATGCAGCTTTGACGGGTATATCTAGCTCTGAATGTACAATGTTTAAGTGTGCCAAGAATGTGGATTAGGCATTGTGCCATATTTAAATGTATTTAAAATATTTGGCAGTTTTCAATGGAAATGGACTGAGGGAAAGGACAGTGCCAAATGGCAGAGACTTTGCTTTGCTTGGCAATGGTACATGACAGCAGAGCCTTGGCTTTGTTCAATTAGAGCAGAGCTATTTAGCACTGGCCTTCCTTTCTGTTGCAGTTTGGTCTTCATGGAAAAATAGCAATGGTCATAAAATCTGTGCCTGATGTCATTAGAATACTTCCATTAGGTCAAATGACAGGATTGTTATGACATTATATTTGCTACATTAATACAGTGGGAGAAAATGTGTGTCCCAAGAAACTAATCTCTATGCACTGCAGACTATTTTTAAAAAGAGATGTCAGAGAAATATTACAGTTTACCTAAAAGCTGCACTTGTAGCGATATATCAAAAAGAGACAAAATGTTTAGTGAGGATACCATGGGTAGCAAACAAGAGTTTTGGTAAGTTCCAGAAAAAGTGCATGTGTGAGCATATTAGGGTACAAATTATGATAAATCTTGTCAATAAATGTTTTAAATATGTTTGTGCGCTATAACTGCATCTAAAGCCATGCTGTTCAGCATACAAAGATTGTAGCTGACATTAGACCTCAGCTGTAAATCTACAAAATATTCAAATGATTTTAATAGAGGAAGGAGGAAAGACATATATTAATAGATGATGAGTAACCAGTCTTAGAAAGAGAAGTGATGTCAGGCATATTTCAATGTTCAAAGAACTATTAATACTTAAAGAAATAATAAAAATGAAGCCTAAAAATGATGCAGCTGCTACTGGCTTTCAGAAATTTCATGTGCTGTTCATCATTTCCTGTGGTATTTTTGTCAGGTATATTTTTACTGATTGCTCATCCTGCTAATATGAATTTTTTAAAGAAATAGAATGAGTAGGTGGTCATTCAGACTGTCAGGAAGTAAGTATGATGCCTGTGATTTAGGATGGGTGATTGAAGCTAATGTGAATAGATGTAAAAATGAATGCTGATTATGTACAAGTCACTGCATTTGCTACCAGACAAAATAAATGAGGCGGGTTTATGAGGTAGATTCATTCCAATGACTTTGTTAAACTTTTCATCTAAAGTCTTAGGCCGGAAGGTTTCAAAAGAAGTTTATTTTCAGTTTGCTGGTAATGTTTTTGTAGTCATTCTAAAAAAGTGATGTGCTAAGATAGGTTATTATTGCATTGGAGGAGCTATCAGGGAAGAGGTGGGGTGAGGTTCTTGATGACGGTTCATGAATCCTGGGTTGAGGGATGGTGGCAAAGTCTGCCACAAGGGTGACACACAAGGGGCTAACTGTTGTAGTAAAGGCATTGTAAAGGGCTAGGAGTGATTACCCACCAGCTAGTTAATATGGCCTATAGAAGTCATTGTGCATGCACAGAAAACAGAATGCCAAAGAGGATTACATTGTGCCTAGATGACAGCTTTCCACAACTGTCACTCAGCCATATGTAATGAGTGGGTCACAAGAGGGCTAGTGGTCAATGGGCAATGAGGGCAAACATGAAACAAAAAAAATGGTTGATTATTAAAGGACCTTTTAAATTAAATCCATTATTGATCCCTAAGTTGCATTGTGTCACTAATCTCTCTTTGGAGTAAAGAATTCATATTTGCACTTATGCAGCATTGAGTGAGATGCTGATATGTATCTTGCTGCAGCAGCAGAATATTAAGAAAATAGTGACATCCTGTATTTGTATGATTTTATTTTGTACCGTGGAACTAGTCTAAGTAAGAAAACAGAAGAAGATAACTGTAGTTTATTTTATCATACCTGAAGGACAGAAGTCTGAAAGGACGGTTGGTATTACTGTTTGTAAGTACTGAGAGAAGACAGCAGCTGTCACTTAAGGAGGAAAGAGCAATGCTGCTGCTGATGGATCTGTAACAACAATCCAGACAGGTTGTTCATGTTCTTGGTATGATTAGGTGTGTTAATCTGAGAAATGAACGGAGTACAAAGTGCTTGCCTTTATTCTCATATGGTTCTAACAAAAGACACACTACACTCAGCCTTTTTGAAAGTCATCTTGGGTGCGTAAGTGTTTCCTTACACAAGTATCCACTTTACAAATGTGCTAGCAGGATAATTACTACTATTATTAGTGTTTTATAGTTCAGTGTGCTTGGTAGGACAGACTGGAGCCATCTGGCAAAGGAAGTGACTGCTCTATTCTGATACCAGAGGAGGACAGGATTTACAAGGCAGGCTGTCCCACCTCCAAGGTATAAAGCCCATAGCAATGATTATAGTAAGCAGCAAGGATGCATTGGGGTAATTTACCCAGCACTGTGTTGCATGAGAGATAAAACTCTGACTGCACCCTAGGTGACACTGGTTAGAATACTGTTTTGGACGCTGAAGAGTTGGGTGAGGAGGATGAGGACAGAGCAGCTATGGCCCACCCTTTCTGAGAAGAGGGTTTGACAGTTCTTGGCTCATCTGTTGTGCTGGTGCCAGAGAAAAAACCCATATCAAAAAGAATACTAGCTGATGCAGAGCACAACATGATCTTTGGCTACCTAAGCCAGTGATGGCAGTCTTTTGCCTGCATGTGATGGAGCATTCATGCATGGGACAGAGAGGCATATGTACTCTCTGCATGATGCCAATGATCATTTCACCACCAGAAATGGGTTTACGACAGTAGAGCAAACCTAAGTTGTCCACATAGGTGATGACGTCACTGCAGAATGAACCAGGAGCGGGATCAGGAATTGTTGATAGCAGGAAGACATAGAGCCATTCAAAGGCAGTATCTGTGGTGATATTGGCTTCTTCCTGCAATCCTGGGTAGAAGATCAGATGGACTGATTATGTGAGGGGAAGGAGTGATTTGATGGGGCAGGCTATAGTGTAAACTGATGGTCTACAGGCTGCTGGATCAAGCAACCATTATGGATGCCTTGATGATGGGTTCCTTGCGTGGCTTTCATCCCAGTATGATATTGGGTACATCCGTCATACTGGGGAATAAATGGGCTGAACTTGATAGAGACGAGCTTGATTGTCAGCTCATAATGGATGAAAATACCTAAAAAAAGATGCATCGGAGTTTGAGGATCCCCACTGAAATACAATATTTTATGAAAATTCTCCAGTGACATATGCTTACATATTTATTTTATTTATTGACTTACTTATTTTACAAGTATGTGGGACAGACCAAAAGCCCATTTATAGATACAATCCATAACATAGAAAGTAGAAAAAGAAAAACAAGAACAACAGTTAAGACACTGTCATAGTTAAACTCAGTTCAGTACAATAAAGTGCATTATTTTGTCACCTTACCAAGAGCTGCAAGTAACTCCAGTAATAAGTATGCAGTTTCTGTGAAGACGGATGATGTCATTTGAGCAAAAGACATATTTTTTGGCTTTGGTTCATAAATGGATGGAGGAACTGAGTTAAATTATTTGAACCATTTAAAGAAAAGACAATAAGGGTGTTTGCAAGGGTCAATCTAGGATGTCCAAGGCTAAATACGCTGAGATGCAAGAACATAAGGTTATAATGAGACTTTTAGAGTGGGGTATCTTGCAAAGGAAATGATGATAGCCTAGCTGCCACAATTCAAAACTTAGAGCAACTAATAGTGTCTGTTAGCTGCAACAATTCAAAAATTAGAGCAACTAATAGGGTCTATTACATCTTTTCATTTCTCTAATTCCCCTAACTGCAACAGCTCATACATGACAGCACAAAATGATCTCCTTAAGTACATAAACGATTGTCTCAAATGTACTCAAAGAAACAGTGATTTCATGCAAACACACCACTTACATAAACTGAAATAAGTGATTGCGCAGGTTCACTTTGACTTGCTAAACCTGTATTTTCTCATTTTTACTTGCTTAAGCTTTATTTCTGTGAGGTAATATTTGAATGTCAGTCTCTTGCTCAATACTTATTCTGACAATGTGTAAAGGCTTGAATTAATGTTACTCACTGTACTCCAGGGCAGACAGCTAGTGGAAAACGATGATTATTTAAATGGTTTAAGAGTGATTATTTTTTCCCCTGAGATGGAGCGACCTCAGAGTAAGAATATAATATTAGGGTGATTGTGGGGTCCATCCCACAATGGGCTGCAGGAGAGTGCAAATGTCTAAGTAACAGGACTATGGGACCAAACTGCTGTGGAGTGCAGGAGGCATGCGTCCCAGAAAAATGCTTATCTTTGAATTTTGCACAAATACACAGACTACCAACTGACTCAGGTACATATGTTAGTGTTTATACATACCCGAGTTATTGGGTTTCATGCCAAAGTGTGTGAATAATTGTGTTTACAATTCACACATTTTTATATAACATAGTAGTCACTCTTTCGTAAGGGATCAAACTCCCTGCACCATTTACTTTATCATTTGTACTCTGAGGTAACTGTCACTTAGAAAAAAATAAGTTAAAGTACTTCAAACATCATTTGCTCTTTCTCAGGGATTATCATCTCGGGGAAAGAATAGTACTGATACAGCAAGCTAACACACCTTGCTAAAATTTGCTGTGAGTAGCCATTTATGAGCAGAAAATGAACTCAAACAACCCTGTTAAAGCAAATTAAAAATTAACCTAACTTCAAGGGCATCTCCAAGCTAACAATTCAGTTACACCTTGAGGTGGATAGGAAAATATGAGCCTTTTTTCATCTTACTGCAATTATGTTGTCTTCTTTGTGAACAAATAATGAAGCAGCATACTTCAGGAGAAACCAATTGGAGGCTTTCCATGCTAAGTAGGTTTAAGAAGGCAGTGCTCCTTCAGTTGCATTTGCAGAAGAAGTTATAGGTTGATATGCAATAAAGCTACAATAAAGCCTCAGTTTTAGAAACTGACTAGTTGGCATGTTCAGTGAAGGAAAAACATAGATCAATCCATGCCCAAAGATATCGAAACAAGAAGGAAGACAGCAGGGATTTTACCATTTGGGCAGGAAGAGAAATCCATTACTCAGAGTGAGTAGTCTGTTTTTCTTTTTTTTTGCTTGACAAAGAGCATGACGTTAATCTTATGGAAGTTAACACTGAAGCCTTTTTTACTTTACCAAGACAATACTAGGATATATCACTGGTAAGAGCTTTTTCACTATATGTCTCTTGTCAGAGTTCTATAGTATTAGATCACTATCACACATTAAATGTTAATGTGCAAGAGTGATAGTGATTTGGAGGTAATAAATATGGAATAAATGAATGAATGAATGAATGAATGAATGAATGAATGAATGAATGAATGAATGGCCTAGTACAGATCCCTGTGAAACCATTCATTTTATTGAAGGAAGAGTATCTTCTACTTTTACCTTTTAAGTTCTTCCTCCAGATTGTTGAATTCCTTATAGTTTAGAGCAAATATCACAAGTATCATCAGAATTAAATACTTTTGTTAGGCACACACGTATGCATGCACGTGAGTGCCCACACACACAAGCATACACACATGCACGCACACAGGCACACACACACACACACACACACACACACACACACACACACACACACACACACACACACACACAGTTACTTTAATTTGACTTATATCCATTACTCTGTAAAAGTAATCAATAACAGTCAGTAGACAAGTAGTAGTAGCAGTAGTAGTAGTACTGTGACCTGTGAACTTTCCAAAAACCAAATAAGGATATAGTCCTCAAAGTGTTGTCTTGGCCAAGTAGAAACTACTTTTTCAAGGACTTTGGAAAAATGAGCAAGAAAGGAGAGGGACCAGTAAGACATGAGTAGTTGTGTAGTACTACCCTTGAGAAATGAGGCTATAACTGCTGATTTTTATATCTCAGGAACAGTGCCTAAAAATAAAGATGTGTTAATGGGTATACAAAAAAGTTTTCCCTGAAATATAAGTACATGTTTTGCAGCATCAACAGGGATAAGTCCCTAAGCTATCTAATAACTCAGGTGCTTTCTTTTTCCCATTGTAGCATAATCTATGTTTCAAGGATGATCCATTCTTAAAGGTAAATGAGGGAGTAACACCAACCACATTTCTAAATTTTTCATCCGTCAATAGAACCAGCCAATTATGCTTAACTGTCTCACCGACTGAACTGATATCATTAGACTAGATCAAATTAATCCTGAGTTTACCATCCGATTGTTTAATATGCTTATTACTGGAGCGTGGACCATTAGAAAAATAGGGTTACCAGTACTTTGCCGCATCTCTCTCACTTAGGATAATATATCAAGAATGCCTTCCCTTCTGTAACCTCCCTCTAAATAATCATTGACAAGTGTATCAAATGCTTTCCATTTCTACTGAGTCTATATGAAGCCTAGACACCCTTAGGAACTGGCTTTTAATAGAACTCCTATACACATAACAGGAGTGCATGCTGGTCTGATGTAACTTATTATTCTTCCAGCATGCCTTCTTATAAATTTTAGTGTAAACCAAAAAAACAAACTCAAAATTAATAAAATCAGGAAGATACAATAGCAAAGTCCAGCTGTATTGTTTATTAAAACATTAAGCGCTTTTGTCCATGGTAATCATGACTGATGAAGTATTGATTACCACAGACAAAAGCACTTAATGTTTTAATAAACAATAGAGCCAGACTTTGCTACTGTTTCTTCCTGTTGTTTTTATAAATTTTAGTGTCAAAGTTGCCATGTTGATCTTTAGAAACCTTCACATCCAATAATTCAATACTGCTGCATGAAAAATTAGCTGTACATTTTAAGAAATCTGTACTATTATTAATATAATCAAGAATACTATTTAAATGCTCTATATCTCCATCCCATAAAAGAAACATGTCATCTACAAATCTTTTATAGTAGGCAACATGTGTTTTATACTTCTCATTCATTAAAACATGCTCATACTCCCAAAAAGACATAGTTAAATGGATGTAGCCATTGGTACATGCTGTGCCCATGGTCTGAAGAAGTGTGTTTTAACAATAAAGTGCTTACCATTATCATTTTAATAAAAGTTGAATCGCAGCACTGGTGGTCATTTTTTCCACTTTGGATTTTTATGCTGAATATGAGACTGCTCAGGAAGACATGTTTCAAAAAATAATAGATATTAGAGGACAGAGCGTGCACGGAAAACCTCAGATTTTCAACTATACCAGAAAAGCTGGAAGGAACATACTGCATTAATTTTATGAAAGCACAAATAAGCAATTGGACTGGTATTCCACAGCAGGAGTTGTTAGTTGAAAGTGCACATCATGTGTATGCTCCAAACCTGGCTGTAAGAAAGCAACCTAGACCTTTAATAGTAAAGTTGCAATCGTACCAGCAGAAGGAGTTGATTCTGACAAAACTGTGGCAGAAGGACAAAGTATAAAAAGTGGGAGATAGCAGAGTGTTTGTGGAGAATGATTACCCTTTGTACACCAGACAAAAGAAGAGCAAATTTATTCCACTATTCAGGGAATGTCAAGATGCAGGTGTGAGATTCAAACTGTTGTACCTAGCTGTCTTCAAGGTACTCTTTCCTGTAGGGACAAAATCATTTTTTGATGAAGTACATGCTAAGGAGGAAATGCAAAAGTTTGTCCAACAAAAGATCAGCTGTGAAACAGAAGGGGATTCTGCTTCTTGTTCTTCTGATAATAAAGACCACAGAGGGACTGTATCTGTGAAACCTTTTCAAATTTTTCATT
Source organism: Protopterus annectens (assembly GCF_019279795.1). Lineage (NCBI taxonomy): Eukaryota > Metazoa > Chordata > Ceratodontiformes > Protopteridae > Protopterus > Protopterus annectens. The sequence goes on from NC_056745.1 coordinate 1,168,718,105, forward strand.
GGAAAATGTTAGAAAGAAGGAAAGGTGTACAAGAGTTGACTAGAAGAATCGAGAGTACATTGGAAATGAAGTAGAGACAGGATTTCAGAGATGAACAGTAATAAAACCAGTAACTTAATATGGGATTACATTTCAGTAATTTTATTTGTGAAATATGTAGAACAAGAAAATCTGGAAATATTGGACTTTTTCAGAATTTGTTGGACTTGTGGGGAACTCTAAAGCATATGCCCTACTTCAAGTTATTAATGTTCGGAAAAGTGCTTTGGGGAAGGGAAGAGGAGGGAGAAAGTTAATTGTAAGTAAATATTTTTTTTCTTAAATAGTACCAATTTTGTGGTATGTGATTTTGCTTAAATGCTATAAAGTAAAGTTTCTTTTCAATTAGTTGTAAGTGTAATGGCAATTGTAAACAGGTGATGCTATTCTTTTTTTGTTTTGTTTTCTTTTCTTTCTCCCTTCTTCTGTCTTTCTTATTGTTCAGTTTTAAGAAATGTAGGCACTGTAATGTAAAAAAAACATGGTTGAAAACCATGATAAAGAAAACATTAATGTGTTTTTTCTCATTCTTGCATGGGGGAATGACAAATAAAAGACCTTAGATTACAAGTAAACAAAAAAGAATATTGAATATTATGAGTCTTTTTTCTAGCAAATACACATATGCTCAGTAACAATTCTGCAGCTGGTCTTCATGTTTCCATGGAAACAATCTGATAAAAAGAAACTGGCTGCCAGGTTCTCATGTCTCCATGGAGACAATCTGATAAACAGAAACTGGCTACAGTCTGGTAGAGGGTGATTAGCTGGGGAAAAAAAGAAAAGAGAAATTGGCTAGGAGAAATTGTTCTCTGAAAGCATTTAGAGGTTTTCCCAAGGTAGATAAGGTTCTCTGAATACATTCAGGGGCTTTCCCAAGGTAGCTGGTCTTCCCTGGAAACATTCATGGATTTTCCCAGATGGGAAAGCTATAAAGATAAGACAAAACCAATCAGCACTTAGTAGAAGCACAGGCTGCACCATGCAGCATGGATAACCTTTCTTTTATGTTAACACACGTCTATGACTTTTGTTCCTATTAGGAGGGTAAAACTTAAATATTTGAAGGTCTACATAGTTTTATGTGTTAGTATGTGTTAGTATTATGTTAATAGGTCTTAGGGAATATTGGGAATGTGTTTTTAGGGCTTTCAATAAAACAAAACATTTTATAAGATGTGACATAGACTTAAATGGATATGACAAGAAACAACTGTATAAAAGTCAACCCGCCAAACAGTGTATGAATGTAACACAAAAGCTGGAACTAGATATTTAACAAAAAAAGGTATTATACATAGCAGGTGGGAATAACTTTTTAATACAATGATGCTTTCATTAATGTCTTTAAATGTAAATGGCCTCACAGATAAATACAAACAAGAAACAGTAGTGAACTATATTAAAAATGTAGAGTGCAAATAGTCATGTTACAGGAGACACACTTAACAAGAACTGAACATGTGAATTTGATAAAGAAAGGTTTTCAGGAAGGTTATTCAGTGGAATACCTGGGACAAGGAAAAAGAGGAGTACTTATATTAATTGCAAGAAGAGCTCCAATAGTGATAGAAGAAGATAAAAAAAGATAATAATGGCAGATTTGTAGTGCTAAGGGTTACTAGCAAGGGAGTAGTATTACACTGGTATGTATTTACTTTCCACTTAAAACTGCTATAATGGACCTTACGAAAATTCTAGGAGAAATAATCAGTTATTGTTAGTTTTGGTGTTTTGAGAAATAATCAGTTTTCAGCAATAAATATTACTTATAGGTAGGGACTGGAATTTGATTTGCAACAGTGAAGATGTGTCTGTGAGGGCCAGAAGGGAAAGTATAACAAAGGAGGGTAGATTTTTGAAGAAATGTATGAAAAATAGAAGTTATGTTCTTACCATAACGTTCCATGTTAGTTGTCTTCTTCTCGCCTTCTTCTTGCTAGATGGGTTCGGAGCCGACCTCGGCTCCGACTCGGCCACTCTAAAAGCTCGAGAGTTGGTTCCACCGGCTCGAGGCTCCCCTTATATCCCACAATGCTAGGCGAGAGTTACCTCAGATCTCGTTTGTAAGCTAACCCCAGCTTATAAAAGTAACAGAATAACTCTAAAACAGAGTCCACCTCTAACAACAGGAAGAAAGAAGGGTGACCTACATCCTGATCCAGGAAATATGCATAACAGCATATGCCTAAGAAAGAGGTGGTAGAAAGAGAGGTCACGATCACAACTCCTCTAGGTCTGTCCAGGCCAGGGGGAAGGAGGGTGGGACGCAAGAAGAAGGCGAGAAGAAGACAACTAACATGGAACGTTATGGTAAGAACATAACTTCTATATGTTAAGTTGTCTATCTCGCCTTCATTCTTGCTGGATGGGACCGCGTCCCTAGCACCTTGTCCCGGGTGGCCTAACGGAACAGACTCCTGAGAACAGTGGAACCAAAATTAGCTCTATGCCTAGAAGCTAAATCCAACTTATAATGAGAAATAAAAGTGTGAGGAGTAGCCCAAGTAGCCGCTGCACAAATGGTGTCAATAGGCAGTCTGTCTTGGAAGGCTAAAGAAGTAGCCAAAGCTCTGGTGGAATGGGCTTTAGGTTTATTAGGCAATTTCTGTTGTCTAATTTCATATACCAGGGAAATCAAAGATGTTAGCCATCTGGATAATGATACCTTTGAAACTAAAAGTCCCTTTCTGCTTTCCACATAGGAGACAAACAGCTGATCAGATTTTCTGAATTGTTTTGTTCTATCCAAGTAGTACCTCAATTGACGATGAACATCCAGGCAGTGTAATTTTAGTTCAGACCTATTGGAATACTCTGGAAAAAGACAGGAGGTCAATGCTTTGGTTTAGATTTGATGTCGAGACCACCTTAGGCAAAAAGGACGGGTTAGTTCGTAAGGATACTCTGTCCTTATGAAACAAAAGATAAGGAGGGCGACAACTGAGTGCTTGAAGCTCTGAAACTCTTCTAGCTGATGTAATAGCTACCAGAAAAAGAGTTTTCCATGATAACAATTTTAAGGAACAGGAAGCTGCAGGTTCGAAAGGGGGAAGAATCAAAGAAGCAAGAACTAAATTTAGGTCCCAAGGAGAAGGAGGATTTCTTATAGGAGGTCTGAGAAGAAAAACTCCTTTCAAAAAGGCTTTGCATAGTTTGTGGGACATTAGGGCAGATTCAGAAATACCCACATGAAAATTAGAAATAGCTGCCAATTGAACTTTAAGTGTAGAGGGAGATGAACCTGCATGGAAGAGTTCAGCTAGAAAATCAAGGACTAGTTGGATGGAAGCGGTGAAAGGATCTATGTCCTTTCCTTGTGCCCAATATGAGAAGCGTTTCCACTTACTTAAATAAATCTTTCGAGTGGAAGATTTATGGGAAGCTATCAATATATCTCGAACAGAGTGAGATAATTGAGGAAGCCTGGCTAAGGTTGGAACTGGAGGAACCAAGCAGTGAGGTTCAGAAAGGGGAGGGAGCGATGTAACTGACCCGACTGATGGATCAAAAGATCTGGAACTAGGTCCAGATGCCACGGTCGCTCCAATAGAAATTGATGTAGAAAGGGGAACCACACCTGTCGAGGCCAGTAGGGAGCAATGAGGATCAATGAGGCCTTCTGAGCGATAGCTTTCTGTATCACTTGAGAGATTAGTGGGAAGGGAGGAAATGCATAAAGAAGTCCCCGGGGCCAAACTTGGACTAGAGCGTCTCTGCTGGGTTGGTCTGGTAAAGGGAATAGAGTGAAATATTCTCTGCACTTGCTGTTTTGGGGAGTAGCAAAAATATCGCAGCAAGGCTGACCCCACTTGAGAAAAATTTCTCTCACTACAGAGTCTTTCAGAGACCACTCGTGAGGCATGAGAATAGCTCTGCTCAACTTGTCCGCAATATGATTGGACTTCCCGGGGATGTGTGTTGCTATCAGAAACCACTGAGAAGAAATCGCCCATTGCCACAGTCTGAGTGCTTCTCGACACAGGGGGTATGATCTGGTTCCGCCTTGTTTGTTGATGTACCACACTACAGACATATTGTCTGTCTGGATTGCAATTGTTCCCAAGGGAAGAGAGTCTTGAAGGGCTTGCAACGCTAAAAGCACTGCTCTCATCTCCAGAACATTTATGTGCAAGTGGCATTCGTTTGGTTGCCATGTGCCCTGGACTGTCCTGCCCTGATAATGCCCCCCCCACCCGATCAGGGAGGCATCCATTGTCAGTGTAGCAACCGGAGGAGGTGGAACAAAAGGTCTTCCCGACAGAAGAAGGGGGGAAGACATCCACCACATGAGATGCTTTTTGCACGCTTGCGTGATCACAATGGTGTGAGACATTGGAAGTTCCTGGTATGACCATTGAGTAAAAAGCATCCACTGAAGGATCCGCATGTGGTATCTGGCTAATGGAAGGAGAGGTATGGCCGCAGCCATAATTCCCAACACCTTTAGAACTAACCTGGCTTTGATTCTGTTGTTGTTGAGAAGGAGTGATACCAATTTGTGAATGTCTGATATCCTTTGATGTGTTAGCCTTGCAGACATGTTTATCGTATCTAGATTTGCGCCTATGTAGGTAATAGTACGACAAGGCAACAAAACAGACTTTTCGCAATTTATTGAAATACCCAGTTTTTGACAAACGCGAAAAGTATAATCTCTGGCCATCAGAAGGAGATGCTTGGTGGGAGCTGTGAGGAGCCAGTCGTCCAAATATGGAAACACCTGGAATCCTTGTCGTCTCAGGTGAGAAGCTACCACTGCCATGCATTTGGTAAACACCCGGGGGGCAGTGGTGAGACCAAAGGGCAGGGCCCTGAACTGAAAATGACTGGTTCCCAGCCTGAAGCGGAGGAATCTTCTGGAGCGTCTGTTCATTTTTATGTGATAGTACGCATCCCGAAGGTCTATAGAGCACATCCAGTTTCCTTTGCCCAAAAGGGGAAGGATGGATTGCAGCGTGACCATCCGAAATCTTGTTTTCTTGACTGATTTGTTCAAGACACTGAGATCCAATATCGGTCTCCAGTCCCCTGTTTTCTTTGGAACTAAAAAGAACCTTGAGTAGATTCCGGATCCTTGTTGGTCTGCTGGCACTGGCTGAATTGCTCTTTTGCAAGCAGTTTTGAAATTTCCAAAGCTGCTAGATCCCTTTGAGCAGGTGGAACATCTGGAAGGGATTTTTTTGACTGATTTGGAAAGCGAAGAAAGGGGATAGAATAGCCTTCGGAAATGATGGACTGTACCCATTTGTCTTGAGTCAGGGATAGCCAGGCTTCTGGGTACAGTGACAATCTTCCCCCGACTGCCTCCGAAGATGGGCAGTCGGGCAACACCTCAGGGATGCTGAAAGGGCTTGTCAGGGAAGGCTTCCCGATTGCCCTGGTTCTGCGGACCCCCCCTGCCCCTAGGGCGACGTCTACCATTGTTATTCCCACCTCTGCCTCTGGTAGGAAAACGACTCTGTGCGTCAGGCGAAGTCCCTTGAGATTGTTTACGGAACCACATCTTTCCACCCTTCTGGCCTTTGGGGTAAGGCCTGGAAGGAGTTGAAAAACGGACTCCAACGGCAGAAAGGGTCTTGCCATCAGTCTCGCACCTAGTCAGGGTTTCTTTCACTTGAGGACCAAAGAGAGATGATCCATCAAAAGGGGAGTTCGTGAAAGACGTCTTGAAAGGGTCCGCAAAATTGCATAGCCGCATCCAGGCGTGCCTACGTAAGGCCACACCTGTCCCTGCGGCTCTGCTCGCTCCATCAGCCGCGTAAGAAAGGAGGCGCATGGAGGAGTTGGATATGGAATTAAGGGTAGCCAGCTGCGTGTTCATCTTGTCTTGGAAACCCGCAGCTGTAGGATCCTTTAACATTTCACTCGCTTCCTTGATCAAGTCCCTTTGAAGACGAGTAAAATGGCACAGGTAGTTCAGCGAACGCATGGTAAATGTCGCTGAGGAGAACATCCGCTTCCCGTACCTATCCATGGACCTAGATTCCTTGTTAGGTGGATGGACAGGTACTGAAGGATCAGCTAGTTCCTTCTTTGTGGCAGCAGCTACCACCATAGCATCCACAGAAACTCCTTTTGTTAAAAATTGTTTGTCTGCTGGAGCTGTTATGAACTTAGAGGGTCTCCTGGGAGTGGGGTCCACTGAATCAGGAGCCGTCCATGCCTTCTTAATAACCACCTGCATGAGGGGGTCGAAGGGGGGGGACACCCAGGAGGTGGAAGGACGAGAGCCAAACACCTCAAGATACACAGATTCGTCCTCCGAAGGGTTGAGGGCTGGCCAATTTCCCCTCTGTTTCAGGATCTCCAGAATGTCTGCAAATGAGACATCTTCAGAAGGGGAACGGGGGGAACCCTCAGAATCATCCAAATCTGTGTCTGACGTGATGGACTCAGGTGAGTCAATGTGTTTCCTCTTACACTTCCTCTTCCGAGGGGGCTCTTCTGCCAAATCAGGAGAGGCCTCGGAAGAGGATGAAATCCCCACAGGAGGCTCCTGAGGAGCTGGCTCTCTGCGGTCCGGGATGAGGGAGTGAGTCGACTTAGCCTGAGGTACCATAGAGGGAGGGGCGGACAGAGCCGACTGTGGAGTAGAGCCAGGCTCTAACACACTCCGCATGACCTCGAATGCACCCCTGTCAGGCAGAGCCAGAGGTCCCCGCTCCGAGAAGCTAAGAACCCCCCTCGGCACCGACAGTGATGGCTCCGAGGCCGATGTCGGAGCCGAACTCACCAGCGCCGAAGCCCCGAGAGGGAGAGGGGGGTCGGACAAGGGTCCGATGCCACTCACCCCCTCGGAGCCGACGAGGGAAGTCCGGCGCCGAGATTCTTCCAAAGAAGAAAACGGAGCCGACGACGGAGCCGAAGACAATTGTATCGGCTCCGACGTAATCACAGTCTCGGTTCCGACTCCGACGTAATCACAGTCTCGGTTCCGACACGACCCAGCTCCGAACTCAAGAGAGTCGAAGGAGGAATATGTTGATGGACCGGGGCAGGCATCGACTGATGAGTCGGGCTCTGAAGCATCTGGGCCAGTGCCTCGGACTTAAGTAGTCGACTCACTACCCTCTGAAGGTCATGATCCGACAGCCTCGATGACCTAGAGGAGTGAGACCTTTGGCTCCGTTCAGACAGCAGGGGAGATCCTGGAGCCGAATGAACAGAGCCAAGAGATGGTGACCTGGACCTCTTCCTAGTTGTCGGCTCCGAAGGTCTGGTCGGAGCCGACACGGGAACTTCTATAACCTCGGCTCCGGCCGAGCCGAGGAGCCACAGAAACTGTGGACTGAGACTTATCGGCTCCAGCCGGAGCCGATGAAGGCAAAGGTTGAGAAACCTTAGGTCTCGGCTCAGTTGCCGGAGCCAAAGACCTAGATGCCTTAGAGGGCTTCCCTGTTGAAACAGACAGGGAATCCTCTGGCTTGAGTAAGCCTCTAAGAATTAATTTATTCTTTCTTTCCTGCAGGACCCTGGGGCTGAAGCCATGGCACACAGCACAGGAGTCCTGCAGGTGCAAAGGCCCCAGACAATAGACACAAGAAGTGTGAGCGTCTGTCAGAGACATTTTCTGACAGCACGCATCACACTTCTTGAACCGAGACCTTTGCTTCTTTAGACATTTTGACTGAACAGGTGTACACAAACACGCACACAAACACACTAGTTATACCCTGTCAGTTTAATACCACAAAAATATTAGTAATACTAGTAATTTAAACTACAATAAACACACACACTCCACTAGGGAAGGAAAGGCCTATAGGCTCAAGGGAAGAACCAAAGGTTCTTGAGGAAAGGAACGAAATTTTTGGGTAGGGAATAAAAGTTTTCTAACCTACACTAACTAAGAAAAAATATTAAATTAAAGGGGTTTTTAAAGTCTAATTTTCACAAGAAAATAGTACTCACCAGGAACCGGTAGAAACAACCAACCTCGAAGCTGTAGCGGCAAACGAGATCTGAGGTAACTCTCGCCTAGCATTGTGGGATATAAGGGGAGCCTCGAGCCGGTGGAACCAACTCTCGAGCTTTTAGAGTGGCCGAGTCGGAGCCGAGGTCGGCTCCGAACCCATCCAGCAAGAATGAAGGCGAGATAGACAACATCATTTGGCATGGAAGATGTGAATTCATTAGTAGGAGTTCAGAGTAAATTTACATATTATTCCCAAGATAAAAAACTGGGCTAGGCTAGACAGAATTTACATTTCATAGGAACATGTGCATTTAATTGTATACTCACCCAATAACTATTTCAGATCATGCACCAATAATAGCTAAAATAAAAGCTCCGGGTAATGAAATAAAAACTAACATTAGCACTTTCCCACCTATCTGTTGAAAAGAGAGGAATTTAAGGAATGGGTAGTGGAGATTATTCAGGAGCTAACAGAATACAAAGTTCTTATGAAAATATAGCTGGGGAATGGGATAAAATTAAGGTGGAGTTTAAAAATAGGGTGGAAATAAAAGAAAAGGAGGTATGGTTAAGAAGTAACAAGAATTGTTTAGAGGGACTGACAAATGTTAAAGTATTGCAGAATAGGGGGAATCACAGAATAAGAAGAAGATCAACTACAGAATGCTAGACAGAAAATAAGGAATTACCTTGATAATATGCACAAGCTTAGAAAGACTGCTGTTAAGCAACTTTTTTTTTGATAACATTAGAGCACAAAAACTTTTAGCACAATGACTCAGGCAACAGAAAGTAGAAAGGACTGTCACCAAACTTAGGGAGACTATAACAAGGAAGGTAACAAGAGATCCTGTAGAAGTATTAGAAATATTTTGGAAATTCTGTAAGAGTCTCTATAAAGCAGAGAAATATGAAAATCAAGAAAAGATACAAATGGAAATGTTTATGGAAGAATTAAATATGCCAAGGTTAAAGGTAGATGAGGCTCAATTACTAACAGGATAAGAGGAGATGAGATAAAAATTGTGATGTATAACCAATCTATAGGAAAGTCCCCAAGAATAGATGGTACTCCTATGGAAGTTTGGAAGCTAGGAGGAAAAAACTGATAAAAATCTGGAAGTTTTGTTTAACAGTATATTAAGAGGAGGAGAAGGACCACCATCCTGGAAGAAAGCAGTGGTAGTTGTAATACCTAAATAGGGTAAAGATCCATCAGATCCAGCTTCATACAGGCCCATTTCAATCTTAAACCATGATTATAAAGTGTTCATGTCCATAACGGCTAAAAGAATGGCAAAAGTAGTGCCAAAACTGATAGATATGGATCAATGTGGTTTTGTGGAGGGGAGGCAAACACTTGACAACATTAACAGAACATTAATGATCCAGAGAGAAGCAGAATGTAAGAAAATACCATTGCTGTTGGTGGGTCTTGATGCAGAGAAAGCATTTGACAGAGTAAGCTGGGACTTTATGAGCAGAGCAATGGAAGCATTTGCATTTCCTGAAAAAATTATAAGGTTGATTAGGTGGATATATGAGGGATTGGAGGTGAAAATTATAATGGGTGGGGTCCTCTCTGACAATTTCTGCTTGAGCAGAGGAATCAGCCAGGGGTGTCCTCGTTCCCCTTTATTATTTGCATTATATTTAGAACCATTGGCAAAGAAAATAAAGGACTCAGAAATTCAAGGATATAATTGGTATGGTAGTCAAGAAAAGCTGACTTTATTTGCAGATGATGTTATTTTGTACCTGACAAAACCAGAAAAAAACATTATAGTGTTGTAGTACATTCTGAGACAGTTTCAGATCTTTTCAGATACAAAATTAATGAAGTTAAAACAAAGAAAATAGCAGTAAATTATGTACCCACACATAAACTGGTTCAGGAATACCCATATTTATGGGGACATGATAAAAAGAAGTATGTAGGAGTATGGATTAATATTATTCTAGTGTGGCAGCTAAGGATATGTGGGAAGAGACTAAACAAAAGATTAAGAAAGCAGTTAAAAAGTTTGTAGTCCCTTTAGTCTTATACACAGGTCAGGCATATTTTTATCAACCAGAGGAGAAGTTGCGGTTAGCAATTAATAAAAAGCTGAAGGACTTTATCGGGGGGTGGGGGGTGGCAGGGGTCAGATGGAATGGGCTGGTTCTTCCAGTGGAGCTGGGTGGATTGGGATTGCCCAATTTTTTTTGGGGGGAGGGTTGGAGCTGCAGAGTTGGGACTCCTGTATGTAGCATGAGCAGAAAGCTATAGTTAGGAAGGAGGGTGGTGGTGATGAGTCAGGAAATGGGGAAAGACTAGGATTTTGGATGCAGGCCTTTGAGGACAATGGCAGTGATCATACAGAGTGTTGTATCCATGAAGTGGCAGAAAGTATACTAGGAATTGGACCAATACGGGTGTGGAGGGATGGGATTCTGCCAATGGGGATGACTGCATTTGGGGGTGCAGATGGTAGGCAAGAGGGGGCTGGAATTTATTGGAGATGGCTGGCAAGGGAACCAAGGTTTTGGGAGCAAATAACTGGAGAGGGAGAGATGATGGCATGGGAAGATGCAATGAATTTGTTTGGCCTGTGGGCTGGAGATTGCCTTCCCCTATCAGGGATTGATATCAGAGTGTGGGCAGGGAGAGAGAAGTGGGGGGTCCTGGGTCAGAGACCAGCACTGGTGGAGTTTTTAATGGAGTCTAGAACAGAAGCTGCCATTGGAAAAGGAATGATTAAAGCAGAGTCGAACATGTAAAATATTGCATTTTAACTGTAGGAATCAGTCAAGGGAGGTTAGAAGGGATTGGGAAGAAAGACTGGATGAGCAGTTTACAGGGACACAATGGGAGGATGTATGTATGTATGTCTCCCAGATATGCGGCAGAATCTAGAGAATTTGGGATTTTTGCCTGGAAATGCTTACATAGATGTTTTTATGCCCCAAGTGGACTCCAGAGAGTTTTTCCTCAAGCGGACAGCAAATGTTGGAGGTGTGAGGGGGAAGAAGGAGGTAGCTGACGACATGTTTTCTGGGAGTGTGGTGGGTTGGCAGACTTTGAGGATTGCACTGTTGGGGGTGCTGGGTGGGCAGATTGATCTGATGGGAGAGATTTTTCTGGGCTGTGATGCAGGGTTGGAGTTGCTTTGACATGGTGGGGGATTGCTGTGTCTGGTAATGGTGGCTGCCAGGAAGGCAGCTGCTGGAAAATGGAGGTCAAAGTCTAGGCCAACTATACTGGAAGTAGTGAATATTGTGGCAAAGATGGGGCAACTTGAGTTAGGTTCTTTGGAAGGGGGTAGGAGTGAATTGCATGGGAAAAAGTGGGAATTGTGGGAACAGCGCATGCAAGTCAGGTTTAGAAGGTGGCAGGACTTAAATGAGCTATGTAGTGTTTGAGTGAGAAAAATTGGGTGGATTATAGGTGAAGTATGGTGTTTGCAGCTGGGAGTGTGTCAGTGTGGTTTGTGGTATAGAGTGCTTGCAACTGCTATTGTGTCAGTGTGGTTTGTTTTTGTTTGTGTAGCTGTGTGGTTGCCTTTGTGGTAAGTGATGGTTTATGGAGATGTTTCTTGTTTAAAAAAATGCAGGAATTTAATGCTTTGTGTGCTGTTGCTTGGGTTGTGTGATGTGTGGCAGTATGTGTGAGGTATAATGTTTGCTGTGTTGATGTAGTTTGATTACTTTTATATGAATGTAAACTCGCCTATGTCACAAGTGATAATTCAATAAAGGTGTTTGAAAAAAATATGACCCAGTGTGCCTGTAACTAGAAATGTATCTCAACCAGTGTGTTGAACTGTAGAGTAAGCTATTTAAACTGACATTTAAAAAAATCAATAAATTGGAATAACTGAAATAAAAAAATAAACTTTTACTTTATTCAGAAACAGACAAGCATACACAGTTACTGCCTCATCAGACCTCAACAGAACATATCCAATTACATAAATAATGAATGTATTACACATAACATCACCAACATGTAACTAGTAGAATACTTAAACATTAAAAACAGTGCAGCAGTAGCCTGTTTCCTAACCCTGGTTCTAGTAAAAATGTTATTTTAATACATTTGCCTTCATAAACATTTGGTGTTAAATGTTTTTGAAATCCCATTCTGGATTTATTAGCATGTATTTAATAAAAACATATGATATTATGGTACTGTATTTATTCTGAAATTGTGTAAGGATTTATTGGCATCTGATTAACCAAAGAAGTCATGATGTTGTCCTAGTGTATTTATTCTGATATTGCCTAAGGATTTATTATTTAACCAAAGAAGCCATGTTGTTATGCTACTGTATTTATTCTGACATTGGGTAAGGATTTATTGACATCTGTTAAACAATGAAGCCATGGTGTTGTTCTACTGAATTTATTCAATAACCAGGTAAGAATTTATTGGCATCTCTTTAATGAAAGAAGCCATGATGTTGTGTTACTGCATTTATTCTGACATTGTATAAGGATTTATTGGTGTCTCTTTAACCAAATAAGCCCTGAATTTGTGCCACTGTATTTGTTCTGAAATTAAATTAGGATTTATTGGCATCAGTTTAATCAAAGAAGCCATGATATTGTGCCACTGTATTTATTCTGACATTGCATATGGATTTATTGCTTAATCAAAGAAGCCATAATGTTGTGTTACTGTATTTAGTCTGACACTGAGTAATGATGTTTTGGCATCTGTTTAACCAAAGAAGCCATAATGCTGTGCTACTGGATTTATTATGACATTGTGTAAAGACGTATTGGCATCTGTTTGATGATGTTGTGTTAGTGCATTTATTCTGAAATTGTGTTAGGCATTGTTAGCATCTGTTTAACGAAAGAAGCCATGATATTGTGTTGCTGTACTTATTCTGACATTGCATAAGGATTTATTGCTTAACCAAAGAAGCCATGATGTTGTGCTACTGTATTTATTCTGACATTGTGTAAGGATTGACATCTGTTTAACCAAAGAAGCCATAATGTTGTGCTACTCTATTCTGATATTGTGTAAGAATTGGCATCTGTTTACTCTATTCTGATACTGTGTAAGCCATGTTGTTGAATCTCCTAACATTGATAGTAATACTCAACGTATGCCTTTCACTGGCTCACACTAACAACATTTTTTTAGAGACTGGGGTTAAAAAAAATATTGCAGAGGGCTTTACCCACACACCCTCATTTCATATCATTCCTAGAGCTATGAAAAAGTGCAAAATGGTGAAACAAATTCATTGACTCACTGTTGCATAGTACACATGTTGAGCAAGCTCATTCAGAAGAGCAACGAGATGAAAAATCATAAGATAGCATCCATTTTTACAGTTAAAGCCTTAAAACAAATATTATTTAACGTTCATCCTAATACCAAAATAACCATAGTTAGAGATAGGCAAATATTTGCAAGTAAAATGATAACTAATGTAAAGAACCCCAGCAAAATCATTTAGTTCTTCCTTCAAAAGGCATTTTAATAGTCACCAAGCTGTACAGTACTTCAACAACACCTTTCTTACAATACTAAACAATCTCCCACCCACAAGAAAAATAAGATCAAAACCTAAGCACATACCCTGGCTAACAAAAGACACCAAATCACTACTGAAATGTAGAGACAGGACATGGTTAGCTTATCACACCACCGAAGATAAAACAAACCTCACAACATATGACCAACTCTGAAATCTGGCTAAGAAACAAATAAAATCAGACAAGTAAAATTACTTCAAAGCATGTCAACAAATTCATCAAAACAATCCCAAAACATTTTGGCAAATATTCACAATCTCCTCAACCCAGGCTATGTCCCAACCCACCCACCAACCACCCCAAATGTAACTGACCCCATAGCTACACAATTCAACACCCACTTTATTAATACAATTACATCACTTCTAGCTAATCATACTAAACAACCTCTTATTGTACCCACTTCAGATTCCCCCAACTCCTTTACATTTACTGCCCTCCAAACTAGCTACATAAAAACACTCCTTTCCAAGCTCAGACCCTGCTGTCTAGCTGCAGACCAACTACCCAATGAATTCCTTAAAATTGCCATCCACTCACATGCCTATCCTGTATGAATCCTGCTCAGTCATTCTATTTCAGAACAATATGTCCCCTGTCTATGGAAAATATCTCACATCATTCCCCTACACAAAGGTGGATCCTCTAAAGAACTAACAAACTACCGTCCCATAGCTATTCTCTCCCCTCTAGTGAAAATCTTAGAAAAACCCTTACCCATTTCCTCAATCTCAACCTCCTTTCCTCCACTCAACATGGCTTTAAGCCAAAACATAGTACCAGCACTGCCCTACTGCCTTTTGCTAACACCATCCGAAGTCTCTTAAACGAAGGACAACTTGTCTCATCCATTTTCCTTGATATGTTAAAAGCCTTTGACACTGTTTCCCACCAAATCCTACTCAACAAACTGTCATCATATGGCCTCAGTTCAACTGCTCTGACCTGGTTCCATAGTTATCTCTCTAACCATCAGCAAGTCACCAAATGGGAAAGCACCCTTTCCTCCCTTCTCCCAGTCTCTATTGGAGTTACCCAAGGTTCCATACTTGGCCTCCCTATCTTTACAATATTTACAAACAACCTCAGCTCTGCAACCCAACTAGCCTTCATAGTCCAGTACGCTGATGACTCTACACATATCTGCTCAGCCCCTACTCCCCAGGAACTACAAACAAAAATGCAAACCTCTTTTCAGGATGTAGAAAAATATCTCAATAACCATCAACTCATACTAAACCCTAACAAAACCAAATTAATAGTTTTCAGTAATAACAAACCCAAAACATGGCAGTCCCCTCTAACAATACTTTCCTCAAACTGAAACAAAATAGAACCCACAAGGCAAGCCAAACATCTAGGTGTCACAACAGATGATAACCTAAGATTTGATAGCTACATCTCCCTAACCATCAAAAAAGTCCACACCAAACTAGGCACCCTATACAGAGCCAGACCATACCTTACTGAAAGGGCCAGACTAGCCACTGCCCACTCACAACTACTTTCCACCTTCCTCTACAGATCCCAAATTTTTACTACCCCGTGTAAAACATAGAATTCTGCTACAACAAAATTGCCAAATTCACTACAGGCCACTCATACAGAACAAAACACTGCTCAGTCCTGTCTCAACTCAACTGGCTAGAACTCCCAAACTTTTTAACACAATCAATTGTCCATAGCCCACAAAATAATTTACCAACCTAATGACTGCCCCTCACTTACTAACCTAATCTAACCTAATGTAAATCTCAGATCACTTAGGTTCTCAAACTAATGTTAAAGGTTATCCAACCCCACAACACTCAAGACACCTCCCTCTATTCTTATAAAATTACCAAGCTCTGGAACACTCTTCCTCAACCCATACCAAAATCCCTAACTTTCATGAGTTCATACACCTCCTAAAGGAACATCTAGCAAAGCATTGGCTCTGCTCCTGCAATACTCCTGACTAAGTCTACTTGCTCACTGACTATATCTTACATCACTGTTCCTTCTCCTATCGAGCCCATACCCACAGCTACTGTTTTCTGTTCCCACATAGCCAACATTTTGCTTACACTTTCTTTGACTAGCAGCTAGACTGGTCAATAGACCCTAAACAAACATACTGATCTTACATTGTAACCATTGCTGTCCAAGTTTACTTAAAATACGTCTCCTTTTAAATACTGTATGGTCATACACAGTTTTTGTAACTGTATTTTTCTCTTTATGATTGACTAATTGTTTTACTAGTAATATACACTGTTAATACAGCTCAAACATTATTAATATTGTTAATACTGTTAGTATTATTTATTTTCTCTATTGTATGTCAGGAGCTTTTCTCCCCGGGTCTCCACTGAAAATGGGCTTCTGGCCCGGTCAGATATTACCCAGTAAACAAATGTAATAAATAAATAAAAATAAATATTTGTTAAAGTGCTGTGTATTCTTTATTTATATATGTTTTGATAATGAATTCAGTAATGAGAGAGAGAGAGAGAGACAGATAAAGAGCAAAAGGTATAACTGTAACTAGAAAAACTAGAAAACATACAATGGGGTAGGGAACACAGTATGCATTTCAAGCAATAACAGTAAGACACAATGAAAGAGGGGAGAGCCAAAATAATATCAATAAACTAATGTTCTGTAGCAAGGAACATTGGGAGTAAGGGAAAGATGAAATCAGTGGGAGAAAGTGAAGAGAAGAGTGGGAAGTACAAGTAAATTAACAGAAATCATAGCAACGATAAAAAGGTTCAACAAGCCAAACGTAAATCCTGGTATAATTTATGTTGTACCATAGTCACACTTACAAATCCAGTAGTTGAAAATTTGATGTGGATATTCCGAAATAAGCACAATGTGATAACCCTTCTGGTAAATACCACAGTCAAGATAGGACAACCCAGCCTGACAAAGCTCAAGTGTACGTAATTGCTGGCATAGCATTCAAATGCCTGGGACAGTGCTGTATAACAAAAACATCTATCACCACACAAGGCAGTAAACCACACTAGGTTAGGTCATATGAACTATGGATATTGCCCTGCAGGTAGCATGCCTAATGTTTTGTGCTTTCACATGCATATTGAAATGCTATTTAGCTGGTACACAGCCAGAGTTGGGAGTTCACACAATGGCCACATAGCAAAAGTGTCAACTGGCTTTATTTAGTTAGTGAGAAGAAATGGGGAGTGACAGCGCAGTCAGAAAAGTAGAACACCAAGCAGAGGAAAATGGAGGACAATGGGAAAGGAAGAGTAATATTGGGCTGGGAGAAGAAGGCTGTGTTTTTGTGGTTTCCCACCTCATGGACCAGCCAATAACAGAATGTATTTTAGTGAAAGGTTAATCCCTACTGAAAGGTGGTCTCCCAAGGATTTCTAGGTATTTTAGCTGGCATGCTGTAAGTGGAAAGAATGAACCATTGGAAAAGGTAAGAAGGAGACTGGTGATTAATAGGTGTGGGGGAGAGGCAAACAATATAGTCAAAGTCTTATTTAGGAGTGATAGTCTGAGCAAAATCTCCTATGCTGAAGAACTCATGAAAGAAATGATTTTCTGATGGTGCCCACTCAGTACTCAGTTTGCCAAATTGGAAGAACTCAGATTTTATGTTGGAAGTCAAAAAGCAAACAATGCCATCAAACAGATAGATATAATTCAGTATTGAAATAGATGATGGCAACTTTTATGCAGCATGTGCTATTCAGACTTTTAAAATTATGGAATGTATTCCATGGATTGAGTATTACTTCGGTGGTGGTGCTGCGGTAGCGTTGTCGCCTCACAGTAAAACGTTGTCCTGTTCGATTCTCAGCTAAAGAGTCTTCTGTGTGGAGACATGCTTGAATGGGTGTACCTTCGTTGAAGGTTGTGCGTCAGGGCTGGCAACTCGGTACGTACAAATCTACTGCCAATCATTAGCGGACCAGCGTTCCGCTGTGGCGACCCCTAACCGGGAAAAGTCGAAAAACACAACAACAACATTCCATGGATTGAGTATTGAGTCTCTGGTAAGTACAGTGACTCTACCAGCTCTTTTATAGGTAAAGATTGGTTAAAAAGGAAAAGCTAGGCAAATGTATATTCATTGTCAAAGATATTCAATGTCAGAACAATTTAAGAAATCTGAGGGATTTCAACTATGTATTAGTCAATAAGGATATGAAGTTGTTCAGTCTTGCTAATGATATTAATTTGAGGGAATTTAATTCCTGATCTTGCATTCCAAAGATGGTCAAGGGAAGGCAAGTCCTGTATTGGATATATAGATGTTTAACACCCACAAACAGCAGCTTTAGGGGCATGGAATTACTTTTTTTCTGGATGGTCCTCTTATTGAGGATTTAATTAAAATGATTTAATCAAAAAGTTATCTATTTCATTTAGTGGCAAGATCTGTGATTGTTGAAATATGGCCACATTTATTTACAGGCTCTAGAGGGACCCAACAGTACTCTGGGAGAAGGTCTACTGAGCATTGGAAAATACATTGGACAGAGTGGAGACTGAAAGATGTAACAGAACCAAACAATACTCTGCTTGTATAGTGGAGTGTGTCTATATATATATATATATATATATATATATATATATATATATATATATATAGGTTCAGTAGATCAGTGTGTAAATACTAGACAATCACTCTGCAGAATGTTACAAGCCTAGCCAATAACCCATATTCAAACGTTCCCTCCAGCGTCAAGGAGGGCAATAAATCCTTGTCTATAAAGGAAAGAGTGCTTGGAATTATATGCATAGGTATTTTTGTATCCCAAGCAGACTTCAGATAAATTTTCCTTAGGTAGGCAGCAAATGCTGGAGGTGTGATAGGAAAGAGACAGGTGATTGGAAATATGCTTTTTTTGAGTCTAATGAGCTGGCAGGTTTTAAAAACTCATTACAGCGTATTTTGTCAGAAATGTTGGGGAAGCAAATGTTCGTAACTAAGGAAATGATTCTTTAGAGTTGGGACGCAGTATCTGAATTGCCTAGGCATAAGAAAGACTTATTAAGTTTAATGCTATTGACAGCCAAGAAAGCAATTACTAAAAACTGGAAAACAAAATCTAAACCATATGTAACTTGAAATACTGAACATTGTAAAGGAGATTAAATAACTGCATGTAGGATCTTTTAAAATGGAAATAGGAAATTACATAGAAATAAATGGAATTTGTGAGAACAACACAGGTAGAACAATATTCAGGATGAGGAGTGGGGATTAAAAGATGGCAGACATTGCACAATTTGTATAATGTTGGCATGAATGATGATTGTTAAAAAATGTATGCTGCAGGAAAAAATGAGAAAGATCAGTATGGCCTGTTTTCTTTGCTATTAATATTTACATGTACCTATGTCACTGTTGATACTGTGATTTAATAAAGGTGTTTGAAAATACAATACAAAGTCCTGGGTTAAATGATATGCCCCATTACAAATTTAAGTGTTCCTCTTACATCAGATATATTATTTCAAATCTGGATAAAATAATGTCTAATTTATAAAGACATTGTCAGATCATTAAGTAACTTCCTAAGGCCAAGTGAAGTTAATCGACCATCTTCTTAACAGCTTAGATTAGAATTCTAAGGTCTTCTTCAAGTCCAGGATAATGGTAAACCTTTAGCAAATTTTATTATTTTTGCTTCTTCATTTGTGTATTAGAGTGTGTGTGTGTGTGTGTGTGTGTGTGTGTGTGTGTGTGTGTGTGTGTGTGTGTGTGTGTGTGTATGTCTACAAAGTCTTTAATGGTTGCCTTTTCCTTTGTTGAAGTGTGGTGATGTGGAATTGTTATGCCTCTGATTACAGCAGGTCTATATTATAAAGCCAAAAGCTCTAAAGAGTGAATACAAGTGCATCAACACATAAACAGTGATGTACAAAAATAGCGAAAAACGTATTTAGCGAAAATCAAAACACCGAACGTGTTTCTTTAAACAACAGCGCCATGCAGGTATACGTAAATTAACTAAATAAAATTAAAATAATACACTTTTGTAGGGGGGCAAGCCCCCCTGCACCCCTTACTTAAATATAACAACTCCAAGACCACACTACTGTAGGGAAAAGGATATATTTCCTTATACCCGGGATCGTTCTTCTGGCCAAACAAATACGTTCAATGTTCTGATTTTCACTAAATACATCTTTCACTATAATCGTACATCAATCTTTATGTGTCGATGTACATGTATTCACTCTTTAGAGCTTTCGGCTTTATAATATAGACCCGATAGCATACCTTACTCTTTGGTGTTCTCAGCACCTGGCTCTGCTCTGATGCTTTTGGCAACATTGTGGCAGCAGTTTGTTTTTTTTTGTTTTTTTGTTCCAAAGTGGTTTCTTGACAGACTGTGATACCCATAGTCAGTCATGCATGTGAAGTGCTCTGCCAGCTTTTTGTGAAGCAAATAGAAAGAACGGAGTGAAAGGAAGGAATTGAGCACACAGAGAACGTAATACTTTCCAGCAGTTTGTTCCTGGTTTGTTTATTCCAGGAATTTCTTTGTTTTTTGCTTTTTCTTCTAATTATAACATTTGTTGTGGACCTCACTATTTAGCTGTTTGGGTCTTTATTTAGGTGAACTGTGGATACTATAAATTACAGGTTGATGCTGTTTCTAGTAAATTAGTTTAGCCTTGATTTCTATGGATACCTGATTGCAAACTTAGCCATTCTAGCTAAAGAATCCTGTTACTGAATTTTCAGAAAGTTTAAGCTGAATTTTTTGACTTGGCTTATATTTTTTATGGATGGGAAACACCTTATTTAAGAGGTGGGATTTGCAGCTTCAGTTCAGCTACATTCAGACTGCAACTGGAAACATGCATTTTTGCTTTCTGATTTCATATGCGCCTAGTTTTGCTTGTACATTTGTACTATTTCTACTTGTGTATTTGACAACCAAAATTATTTGTTGTTTTTTTAATTTAACTTCTTTTGATTACTGTTTTGTGATCTTTTATTCAGACTGCACACCGCCATTCTGCAATAGTTTGTATTTAATTTTTCATTACTTGGCAGTTGATTGTGCTTCCAGTTGTATTTTTGAAAAGTTGTTAGGTTTAATCACTAAATAAACATGAAGATAAAATAAAGATGAATTTGAAGGACTGATATCCTTAATAAACTATGTCAAGCCTTAATATCAGTTATTGGGAGACCTTCATTAATAAGGATTCTGCTGAATGTTGGAACAGAGAAGTTACTAAGTTACTATCAAAAGTATAAAAACATTGTTGCTCGGTATCCAGAATTGAAATCCTCATCTCTAAATGTAGGATAAAGGTGAACAAATTGAAGAAATAAACTAAATGATTCTGACAAGCAATTAATTGCTTTAGAAACAGATAAAGCTTGATGTTCATCATTGTGAAAATCTTTTTTTTCTTTTTTTTGTTTGCAGTGTCAGTGGTGCAACAGGTAGCACACTCACATCTGATGCAGAAGGCTATGGGTTCTATTCCTACACAAAGTAAATAGATTGCTGACAATGCAATGCAGCATATACGGGGGTGCTGCATTCCAAAGTTTGTCATCCTTCAGATGAGATTTTAAACCTGAGGTCCAATTTGCTTGAGTTGGTCATAGCTCAGGTGGATGTAAAGGATCTCACAGCATCTATGGAAAAGCATAGGGAAGTTCCCCAATGCCCTGGCCAATTTTCCATTAGTAGTATAAATACCACCTTGTGTCTCACCTGAAAAGAGGCCACTAGCATAGTGGGGCTAACCCAGGCAATAAAGATAAATAAAAGAAATTACATTACTCAGATATAGCTGGCAAACTCAACAAACTGGGCATAAACCCCAACATACCTTCCTGGATTGTCAGCTCACTCACAGACAGGACCAAGGAAGTAAATTGGAGAGAACACATCCACTAAGAGACCAGTCACCAGTGGGGTACCAACTGACAGTGCTTTTACAGATATATTCACATATTTGGCAAGCCTTTTTAAGTACTTCTGAAAGTTATTTTAAATTATGTCTGACAGAACACAAGTGTTGCTAGACGACAAAAAGTATATTAGCCTGAGATGTTACAAAAACAATGGTCTGTCTCAACTTAATAGATGGCAGTTCCCTAAGCAGTATAAAAGAGAGACATATAACAGGTTCTTACAATGAGCAGCACTGTGTGTGTGTGTGTGTGTGTGTGTGTGTGTGTGTGTGTGTGTGTGTGTGTGTGTGTGTGTGTGTGTGTGCACTTGCCCCATGCACATGCGTGTGTTGGTGGGTGTTTGAATGTGGAATAGGGTTTGAATGAGGCTGCCTGATGCTGAACTGTGAAAGACAAACAGTTCAGATAAAGATAGAATTATGCCTTTGTGGAACCAGAAATGGCAGTATTTTTATGTAAAAGCTTTATGTCTTTTGGAAATCTTAAAAAAGACTGTGGAAAAATTACTTTGAGAATCTACACTAATCAAAAGCCTACGGATGAGAGTATTCTTCTGGTTTATCTATGATACAGAAGTACTGAAAATCAAAACAGTGTCTTCTTGACTGTCATTTAAAGCCTACAGATATAACTGGGTTACCCTGTTGTTGGGGCAAATTCTGCATTAGGGTATATGGAATCTGTTTTATTTCTGCAAGAACTCTTTTTGTAAATTAAGCTGCTACATTTTGTGTTGTTTAAAGATGAATTAAGGTACTCAAGTTCAATGTTTGTGATGAACCTCAAAGGATAAAATTTTAGTCTATGGAATAGCCAGCTAACACTGGATAATTTTCTTTGCATATATATATAATATCATGGCAAAGTTCTGATGCTGTTCTAAAAAATGGTTTCCTTTAGTACAAAAATAGGTTGTTTGCTTTGTCATTTGCTGCTGAACTGAATCATGTCGTGCTATAGCTTAAAACCAAACTTTTGGTTTGAGCTGAATAAAAGCTATGATACACCTAGTTATCCAGTCATAGATTACCTCTCCAGTCTTAGATCTTAGAGGATACCAACAATACACCATCAATTTGCACAGATTCTCAACACCCTGCTCCAAAGAAACTGATGGATTTCTTAGAGTAGCAGATCTGAATAGGTTTTTATATAAGGATCCTACAGTAATCCTCCCATTATTTCTATAGCTTGAGACAGAAGCACTGATGATGTGAAGGGTCAGCTTTTAAATGTCCTTCTTGATAAAAGTTTTATATTTTGGAAACTTCTGTACTGAAGTGCTTAAGAAGCTGGAAGGGAGCAGCGAATCGATGAAGGACAAGAAACAACAGTTTTTATCTCTGTTGCCAAGCAATAAATAAATTATCCAGCCAATCCAAGACCTTTCTTTTGAAACATTTTAAATCTAACCAACAAAAATGTTTCAAGCAGCAGTATAAGAAGAAATGGCAAGGTGACTCTAAAGGGAATGGAAACGGATCTTTTAGTCCCTCCTTTCAAAAGAAAAAAAACCTGTGATTAAGCCTGGTTTATAACTGCCCTTTTCCCCACCCTAGCCTTCTTTATAACTTTTTGTTTCCTATGATGGTAAGAAAAAAGAACAGCCAGACTGCCCCTAGCTATTCAGCTTTGCTACTCAAACCATGGCAAAAAGCCCTCTCAGTATGTCAAGGTTCATTCTACCAGAGCTGTGGCCAGTGCCACTTATCTTACACCTTTTGAGTAGTTTCTTCTCATTTCCTTACCTGCTTGTTCAACATCCTGCTTCAGCTAAATCCTCAAGCATCTCATTCTGTTATGACTCCTCAAAAAGAGGACACTGTGTACCACGTCACAGCTTATTACGATAGCCGTTATTTTTGCTTAATTTACTTTATAACCTGCAATACTATTAAAATATTTAAATTTATCAGATATAGTTTATATCATGTTCTGGACTGGTAACATATAATATTATGTCATCCACAAAAAAGGCTGTTTTCTCATTAGTATTTCTCCATTTATATCCAATATGTCCCGTATACTTACGGCCACTGCAACAGACATCTATCTAGACATGTACTATTACAGTAATTTAACTTGCACAATTGCACTTTTGTCACATGTGGAAATGTTGCTCAATTAATAAAGGCTCTTGGGAGCATGAATTGTACTTTTGTAGTTCATTATAGATATGCCTGTCATTTTAAGTTGTTCTGTCAACAAATTCTTCTGTCTTTCTCTGATGAGGAAGTAGATGATTTCCAGGAATAACTGTTGTTTACCACTACTAAAACTCTCCTTTAGCCAAAAAAACAAAAATCTGAATTTCAAACTACTTGTAGAAATGGCATATAAGGAATACATATCTCTCCACCAAGTCACTATTATATATCCATCTTCCAAATCAGTCCCTGACTTGCCATTTCATAGTAGCTGGATATAATGTAAAATATAATGTAAAAGCAATATGCAAGGGGTTGTCTTTTTATTCCAATATTCTGTTACAGCTGTATTGTCCAGAACACATTGAAATAACTATACCTCATACTGGTTAATTTGCAGATATTTCTGCACTCTTTTTGAATTTTTTCTTATTAGGTCACATTGCACTGTAAGATGAGTTTGAGGAGAAAGCAGCTACAAGGATGCCTTCTATTAATTTCAGCATCTACTCCTATTAGAACAAGTAGAAAAAGAGATGAGCAGAAAATCTAATGTAAAATGTGATACTTGCCAATGAAGAAGTCACGCAGACTCAGACATGCACACATGTACGCAAACACACACACACACACACACACACACACACACACACACACACGCACACGCACAAGCACATACACACACACACACACACACACACATGCACACGCACAAGCACATACACACACACACACACACACACACACACACATGCACACGCACAAGCACATACACACACACACACACACACACACACACGCACACATGCACATACACAAGCACACACACACACACACACACACACACACACACACACACACACACACACACACATACATGCACACGCACAAGCACATAAACACACACACACACACACACACACACATGCACACGCACAAGCACATACACACACACACACACACACACACACACACACACACACACACACACACAAACACAAAGCATAGAGTCAAAGCCTTTGACCTAGAGATAGAAAACGCACTGGGCTTATGGTTGACAGTGATAAGTAGAGGGAGCAAAGTATTCTCATGCAGGCACATGAGTGCCCTGGAAGATGTATGACAGTCACCTTGATGAATCAGCTTGAAAATCAATGCACTGATCAGTAAGTTGGCTATATGTGAGATAGACATCCATTTTGCCTTATTCTGGAAATACAAGTGCAGTCCGAAGTTTCAAGCAGTTTGTTACAGATTTTGTGGGATGGCTATCAGTGCATTGTTAATAATTAGACTACTAATGTCATTTGGGTGGCCATGGTGGTGCAGCAGTTAGTATTGCAGCCTTACAGCAAGAGGTTCTTCTGTTCGATCCTCGGCTGGGGTGCCTTTTGTGCGGAGTCTGTATGTCCTCCCTGTGGTCGCGTGGGTTGTCTCTGGGTTCCCCGGTTTCCTCCCACATCCCAAAGACATGTTGTAGGTGGATTGGACACTCTAAATTGGCCCTAGGTGTGAGTGTGTGCATGTGTGAGCCTTCTGTGGAAGGTTGGGCGCCAGGCTGGCAACTCAACACCGTAAAACTCCACTGCCAATCATGAGCAGACAAGTGATCCGATGTGGCGACCCCTAAGCCGGAAAAGCCAGAAGAAGACTACTAATGTGATTTCCTATTGATAAGCTGGCCTCCCTTATGAAGAGACTGAATGCCTTGTAAGAAGTGCATTTTCTTTGCTTAGCACCTTTTATACGTCTCCTGCAAGAGTAAAGGTTGGAGCCAGCTAAGCTACTAGATGTTTGAACAGCTTAGCAGTCCCATTTTATCTGTCCTGAGTGGACTAAATAATTAAACTAATTATTCAGCCCTCTGAGCCATAGCAAATCTTTTCACAGTGCCTTAAAGCATTTTGCTGGTTTCCTAAACATGATGTGTAGGCCATGTGAAGTGAACCAGTCACCATTTATCTCTAAAATATGGCATAGGGAGCTGCTTATAAGGGCAAGTCAGTGTCCATTGGTACATATCCAGATCAGTTGTATACAGGATGGAACTGATGTTTGAGAGGTCTAAAGACATTATATTATTGAAAAGTATAAAAAAGCGTCAAACCAAGAGTAGAGCTTTAAGAAGCCTCATGGAAAGTGCTTTTCCACATATCTGATTAGCTATTGTGAGGCACTGGATTTCATGCAATATATATTTCCAATTTACACTATCAATGGCTTTTTTTAAGTTAATTATAATTCTGGCTAATTCATCACATCCATGCCCTTATATTAGCTGTTAACTCTACATATGCAAATTAGAGGTCATGCTATTACCCTTATGCAAGGTATGTTCATGATTAGAAAGCAGAACATATGCTATGAGGTGAGCCTCTAGCTTTGTAAACAAATTGTTTCTAAGAATTTTGGAAAACAGAGTGAGCAAAGTGATGCACCTCTAACAGTCAACTCTGTTTAGCTGCTCCATATTGGTTAATGGAATGGTGGATGCTGTTTTCAACAGACTGAGAAAGAACCACAGGTCAAGAGTACATTTATGAAATTTGTGAATCACACTAAGATGAAAAAAATACTGCAAGCTGTAATGAGTTTTGGACAGAATCAGGACAGCCTCAGAAGAAATCACAGCAGATATGATCAATACGTTGGGTGTGTTAGGGAAGAAATGGCTTTGAGAGTACTTGTCATGGTATGGAGAGAAAGGCATATCCCAGATGACAGGAGAATAAGCATTCTAGTGTCATTGTACAAGAACAAAGGGGATATTCACAACTGCAGACAGTACCTAAATATCAGACTCCTGTCACACTGTGTAAAAGTACTGGAAAAGATGACTGATAAACAAATACAAAGACAAGTAGATAGTAAGATGGAAGATTAGCAGTTCAGATGCAGACCAGGCTGCAGTATAACTAAGAATGGTTACAGTGAAACAGATAGTGGAAAAGAAGTTGGAGAAGATGAAAGATTCCAAATGGACATTCCAGGACTTAGAGAAAGCATATGACAAGGTCTTAAGAAAGTTAATTTGAGAAGTCATATGATGGTTTAAAGTCCAAGAAACATTGGTAGAATTAGTACAGGCTATGTACAAGAACCCAATGACACAAGTACAAACAGTGTTCAGTCTCACAGAGGGGTTCTTAGTGGGAGTGGGTGTGCTTCAGGGTTCAGCTCATAGTGACGATGGACTATGTTAGCAAACAGGTCAGAGGAGACAGCTCATCAAAGCTGTTGTAGGGGATGTGGCAATACAAGCAGACTCTCAGCAGGATTTTCAGCATGTGAGAGGAGACTGGAATACAAAACTGAAGACACATGGGATGAAATGGAGTACAAGCAAGAAAGTGGTCATGGCAGCAAATGGGAAAAATCAGAAGTAGCTGGAAATTGAGATAGAATGGAAATTAGTGGGACAGGTTAACAGCTTTACATACCTGGAATGTATGGATGAGAAAAAAAGAAATCTGAATAAGGAAGTCAAAGCTAGAATCCGAGGTGTTGCAACCAACTGGCACAATGTGCAAGGGCTAGTATATAACTAAGGAATGCCAAAGAATTTGAAAGGTAAGGTGTAAAAACAGAGGTGTGACCAGTTCTTCTATATGGCAGAAAAACCTGAATGGTGAAGACATAGCAGCTGGGAAAGCTTCAGATGATGGAGATGAAGGGCCAGAATGGGTGGTAGGATGCACACTGTGGGACAGATGCAGAAATGAGATCAAAAGAGCAAAAGCCAAAGTAGTACAAGTTGCAGAAAAGGTCAAGGATAACAGACTGCAGCCACTGGACACAAAGACAATTTGGTAAAGAAGATTTGCCAGAAACTGGAAGAAGACAAGAGGAGATGAGGATATCCAGTCAAGAAATGGATGGTTTGTGTGAGAGAAGACCTGTGACAAGCATGCGTGACTGTTGAAGAAGGTAGAAGAGTGGCTCTGAATTGAGAGAGGTGGCAACAGTTGAAAAGACACTCTAACCCCAAATAACAATGGGGAAGAAGGGGGTGGAGGATAATGATGATGATAATGTAAATGAGTTTCTTTTTAATTTTGTGTAAATATAGTGTGGGAGCCCATAGGAGTGGATGGCACCGTGGCATAGCAGGTAAGTATTATTGCCTCACAGTGAGAGGTTCTCTGCTTCGATTTTCATCTGGGCTGCTTTCTATGATGAGTCTGCATGTCCTCCTTCTGTTCATGTGGGGTTTCTTCCGGAGTCTAGCTCCCTCCCACATCCTAAAAACATGCAGTAGGTGGATTGGACACACTAAACTGGCCATAGATGTGTGTATATGTGATCTGGAAGAATAAGAGTGGCAGGGCTAGCCATCCATCCATCAGTGTGAACATTGGCTTTAGATGATTGTCAGTGTTGATATGAAACCCTAACTCCAGGTGCAAAAATGGAAAAAGGGGTTTTTGGATGGATATAGACAGATAGATAGATAGATAGATACACACACACACACACACGCACACAATTATCTATTATTATAATATTATCCCTGTATTGAGAGTTTTGGAGTAAAATTGGAGGAAGTCGGAGGTAGCAACATGAGGACAAATATTTCATATAAATCTCTGACATAAGATGTAGTTATCAAACATATTTGAAAGACTCATTTAAGTAAAAGCATACTTAAGATGATGTCTAAATTTATGGCAGTGTAGGTGTAGCTGGGAAATTCAACATTCAGCGATGAGCATTCCATAACTGAAGTGCAAGCCTTTGTGATCAATGCTCATTACTTTGATCACAAAAGGTTTCAACATTCAAAAGTAAAACACTTTTACAAAAAGAAATGAAAAACATTAAAACAGTACGTGTACTGGGGGAGTCACACTGCAACTTATAGAGCTGCCCCACCAACACACACACACACACACACACACACACACACACACACACACACAGACACACACACACACACACACACACACACACACACACACACACACACACACACACAGGTCTATATTACAAACTCGAAAGATAAAAAGAGTGAACACTCTTTTATCGAACACTGAAAGCCGAAAGCACTAAATATTGAAGACAGGAAACAGTGATTTTTTTTCCCCAGGGAAAAAAATCACTGGGCCATTTTCAGGACTTTGCCATTTGCTCCACTTTCGAGTATATGATATAGACCCCACACACATACACACACACACACACACACACACACACACACACACACACACACACAACCACACACACACACACACACACACACACACACACACACACACACACACACACATATATCTCCTTGCTGTATCTCTGAAAAGGAGAAATCTCCAAGCTATTGCACTCCTGATCTTTAAAGGCAAAGACCTGGAATTCCGCATTAGTGATCTCACATGCATTCTGATGTCTTACCTAAGTGTAAATCACTTATACCATGATTACCAGTCTTAACCCCAAGATAGGTTGTGATTTTGTTATTAAACAAAGTTTGACTCAAATATAGTTTGTAGAAGAAACACATTTTTTATACAAAATGCTAATTAATGAAATGGAAAAAGTATCCTGGGATAAACATACATTATTTAACTTTACGTTATGATGTAACACTATTGTTGATGTGGCATAACTGTTTTGAATGTTGCATACAAATGTAAATGTGTATATCTATATAAAATGCCTTTCTTCCTACTAAGGCAGTTTCTGTTTGCTGTCTGTTGACAGTACCTCACACAGATAACATCTTCATCTACAAAAACTAGTAAAAATCTTACTTTTGCTTGGAAGAATTGAATCCCTAAACCAGTATTCAAGACCTGCTGTTTAACAAAATGGTTGGAAAGCATTTAATAGTTTTTTACATCCTCATTGCCATCACCACCCACCTGTAACTTCTACTGCTGCACTCACCTGCAGTGGAAATCAACATTCTGCTTTGACAAATGCTTGTCTTTATCTACTAATGCTCTCTTCTGGGTGTAACTATGACCAAAAGCTAAAAATATCTTTTGCTGCATCTGCTAAGTCTTTATTTTACATTCAGCTAACCTGGTTTATTTTACTTCATAGGTATTTGAAACTGTTGGAAAGAAGTACTTTTAATGTGACCGTTGATTTTGCCTTGTATAATGTTACTTAATAATTTTTCATTTAATGAATTTTCAATCTGCTATCTTAAATACATTTTCCTAACTTTGCTGTGTAATTCCTTGCCCAACTTTTTAATTAGTGAATTTGTTTCTGAAGTTCAGAAGTCACTGTCATTAGCTTTTAGCTCCACTAAATGTATTTTATACTTAAAAGCACTGTCTATAGTAATTTTGTTTAATGCAAATCCTAAAAGCGTGACAACCTGCCTACATCTATTTGCCTTTAAAGAAAAACATTGTTAACTCTTTTTGAAGATACCACTCCATTATCTGTAAACATGATGAGTCTCTAGCCATAAAGCCTTCTAACGTTGATACATTAAAGGGTGTTTTATCTTTCTGAAAAGTAATTTTTCAACATTACTGAAGTCTGCATTAATGGTGTTAATACTGGTATGCTCAGTACTCAGTTTCTCACCTTGTAAATATTCTCTGTCTTTCATTTTTAATGAGGACTCGGTTCCATTTAACTGGTCCTGCTGTAGCTCACGTGACACATACAGATATCAAAGATCCAGACTTAAACATGTGTATCTGGTTAATCAGCAGAGCACTGAATATTAAGTGATGTGAAATAATTGTTTGAGCCATAAAAAAGAAATGGCAATACTGGGCATTGCGTCTTATGAAATAGATTATAGTGTTTTTATTATGTGTGTATTCAGAGAATTTTTAACATGGACTAACTGATCACAGTCAATAGATGTTACAAAAGGAGGTAGCCAGATCATCAGTAATAAACTACCTCTGCAGCATAGCCCTTTAATATCTGAGCTGAAATGGAATAAATTTTACCCTGACATGCACTGAGAGTGTGTAATATCCTGACATGCACAGAGTGTGAAATCCTGACATGCACTAATAGGGTGTGTATCCTGACATCCACTGAGAGGGTGTGGTATCCTGACATGCACTGTTTGTGTTTTTGATATCCTGGCATGCAGTGTGTGTGTGTGTGTGTGTGTGTGTGTGTGTGTGTGTGTGTGTGTGTGTGTGTGTGTGTGTGTGTGAGATAGATATCCTGATATGCACAGAGATTGTGTGATATCCTGACATGCAGAGTGTGTGCGTGTGTGTGTGTGTGTGTGTGTGTGTGTGTGTGTGTGTGTGTGTGTGTGTGTGTATGCGTGTGATATCCTGACATGCTATGACTGTATATCCTGGCATGCACAGAGACTGTGTGATATCCTTGCATGCACTGAAAGTGTATGATATCCTGACATGTACACAGAGTGTGTAATATCCTGACATGCTCAGAGAGTGAGTGTTGATATCCAACATACACTGACAGTGTGTGGTATCCTGACATGCACAGAGGTATGTGATATCATGACATGCACACAGAATATGTGATATCCCAGCATGCACTGAGAGTGTGTGATATCCTGACATACACAGGGAGTGTGTGATATTCTGACATGCACTGACAGGGTGTGATGTTCTGATATACACTGTGTGTGTGTGTGTGTGTGTGTGTGTGTGTGTGTGTGTGTGTGTGTGTGTGTGTGTGTGTGTGTGTGTGTTAGATGTCCTGACATGCACAGACAGTGTGTGACATCCTGACATGCACTGAGAGTGCGTGAAATCCTGACATGCACAGAGAGTATGTGATGCCCTGAAATGTAGAGTGTGTGATATCCTAACAGGCACTGAGAGTTTGTGATATCTTGACATGCACAGGGAGTATATGATATCCTGACATACACTGAGAGGGTGTAATATCCTGACACGCACTGTGTGTGTGTGTGATAGGTATCCTGACATGCACAGAGAGTGTGTGATATCCTAACATACACTGACAGTGTGTGATATCCTGATATGCACTGAGAGTGTGTGATATCCTTACGTGCACTCTATGAGTGTGATAGATATCCTGACATGCACTGTGTGTGTATTTGTGTGTGTGTGTGCACGTGTGTGTGTGCGTGTGTGTGTGTGTGTGTGTGTGTGTGTGTGTGTGTGTGTGTGATAGATATTCTGACATGCACAGAGGGTGTATGATATCCTGACATGCAGTGAGAATGTGTGATATACTGACATGCACTGTGTGTGTGTGTGTGTGTGTGTGTGTGTGTGTGTGTGTGTGTGTGTGTGTGTGTGTGTGTGTGTGTGTGTGTGTGTGTGTGTGTGTGTGATATCCTGACATGCACAGAGAGTGTGTGATATCCTGACATGCAATGAGTGTGTGATATGCTAACATGCACTGAGATGGTGTGATATCCTGACATGCACTGTGTGTGTTTGTGTCTGTGTGATAGATATACTGACATGTACAGGGAATGTGTGATCTTGAAAAGCATAGAGAGTGTGTGATATCTTGACATATACCGAGAGTGTGTGATATCCTGGCATGCGCTGTGTGTGTGATAGATATTCTGACATACAAAGAGAATGTGTGATATTCTGACATGCACTAAGATGTATGGTATCCTCACATGCCCTGCATGTGTGTGTGTGTGTTGTAGATGTCCTGACATGCAGAGCACATGTGATCATCCACTGTCTGTATATTTTACATTTGTGGTCCAGATGTAACTGTTTCTACACTGAGGAGCACTGATACCATATTGCTGGTTGTAAATAATCACCTAGAAATAAAATTATGACATTGATAGCCAAAGGAAACAAGTACATACATGAATTAGCTAGAACCAATCATTCATTTAATGCTGCTTTCACAAGAAAAAGGTAAAATAGTACCATCAATGCAGAAAGGTTGGACTTTGGATATTTCTTAGAACAGTGGGGCACAAAGGTGAATGAGAGATCAGGCATTTGTTCAACTATGGAGTGTTACAGGCACAATGTATATTATTGTAAGAACTGGTTCCATTCTAATAGGTCTATGTCCTTTACTATGTTAATGTAGTAAAATATAATTTTGGAAGGGATGGCTGCAGACATGTTGAAGTGACATGAAATTAGATAACAGGACAGAAATAAAAATGGTTCAGAGATAGGTGACACATCAGAATATGTGTTATGCATATACAATGCCTTGCCAGCTACAACAGGAAGTTAGTATGTTTTATTTTCTGTGATCATCCTTCAGTTGTACACAGCATTGCTAAGCCTGTATGCATCCAGATCACTGTGTCTAGTTCTGATGATCAAATAGGTGAAGGAAAACCCAGATGGTAGAAAACATACAACACAGAAATGCTAAAGAGGTAAAGTGACTAGGGTATGAGGAGAGAGTAATACAGCTGGGTACATATACAACAGCAAAGAGACATGGGACGTTGGAAATGAGGAGTAAAGGCAGGGAAGGGAGACAGTATCATGGATGAAGTCTGAAATGGGAAGAGTTCAAGACAGACGTGAGGAACAGTACCTGATGCGGACATGGTCTGGCCTTGGAATGTATCATCTAGCTAAGAGGTTTAAGGATATCTAAAACAGAGCAAAGAAAGCTTGGGGGAGAGATGGTGAGAGGCAGCTGTACAAAGGGCAATTGCAACATTTAGAAAAACCTGATGGATCAAGATTTTATTTCATTGTTATGTTCTTATTTCCATTTAATTTATATTTGCTGCACATTATTTTTCATATTGCAATCTAATGCAACATGTCCAAATGCAATCCTGATGGTATATGTAACAACTATTTTATGTACTTTTGTGTTTATTTTGTATCCAGGTAAGCAAACTGATGTTGTGACCCTTTTTTAGCCATGACTCCAGACATAAAAAAATAAAAAAGAATAGAAACAATGTATACAGATATTGGCCAATAAAACAAAAGCTGACAAAATACAACAGGTATTACAATGAAAATGAAAAAAGCAATAAGGGTGTGAACGAACTACAGAAAGAACAAACCCTTGGACTTACAGCTGGAACAAACTAGGAACCAAACAATAAAAAACGAGCCACAATGGACCACATTTCAAATGTTTAAGTGCTTTCATTCATTTAATTTAAGAACTTCATCAAAAGCATTTAAAAAATTCCATTAATACATATATATACCTACATCATACTTAATCCAATAGAATCACTTCTAGATTCAAAACCTTAATCGAATGGTTAAATTAAAAGGCATACGCATCAAAAAGCATCGCACTAAATCACTTAAACAGATGGTCCAATTTTATTTACAGAATTTTATATTTTAAAAGGCTCTTAACAGAAATGTTTTCATTACACCCAGGAAGAGAATCTGCTCTTAGAAAAATTTGCCACTTTAATTCTTGCCTTTCATGATAATTATTAAACTGGTCAACAAATATTTTTTTAACTTTCTCTAAAACTAAAAACTCAAATTTCCGAAAGTCAGCACAATACAGGCTGTTGTATGTTGTATCTTTTGACTTTTCCCAGTTAGGAGTCGCCACAGCGGAACTCTGGTCTGCTAATGATTGGCAGTAGATTTTTACGTGCCGAGTTGCCAGCTCTGACGCACAACCTTCAACGAAGGTACGCCCATTCAAGCATGTCTCCACACAGAAGACGCTCTAGCTGAGAATCGAACAGGACGTCATACTGTGAGGCGGCAACGCTACTGCAGCACCACCACCGCAGTCATGTTTCATTAATGCATTAGTAGTATCTTGTTTCTTAATTACTGAAAAATGTTCTCTAATCCTATGTGAAAGTTTCCTAAGTTTACCTATATAGAAACTTTGACAATTGGTGCAGGTAGCTAAATAAATAATGCCAACACTATTGCAGTCATACAGTGTTTAAAATAAAAATTAGTACTCTGATTAATATACCTACAAAACTTCCATTTGTAACAATGGACAGTACCATAAGAAGTTTTAACATTACTGCTACTAATATCATGTGTACGTTCTAACAAATGTTTTAATTCATAGTTCTCTTGTACACAAATTTAGGTTGTGTCCCCACTATATTCACTAAATCTGGGTTCCCTAAAATTATTTTCCAATACTGTAAAATGATAGATTGAATATCACAATTATCTAAACTCATTGGAATGGGAAAAGAAAACATTTTACTGTCATCAGTTCAATGAAAGAGATTGGTAAAGAGCCTAGTAATATAACAGTCCACCTCCATTAAAAACAACATACTGTTGACCTAGCAACCATGTCAAGTTCCTCTGAATTCTATTACCTAAATCATGGACTGTTGCATGCCCCCATCTACTTCTTTAGCTAGACACAAACTTAACTGTGAATGAGTGCATGTCTGATATCGCACAGATATTCATTTACTATAGCTATGCTGATGGCTGTCCAAAGTAGGCCTGCAGCAGTTGCCAGTTCAGATAGTTGAAATGTGAGGGTATATCACTGGATCATGGCTGACTCTAAATGTATAGTTCTGTGCTGGGATAAGGAAATATGGGAGAAGAAAAATGCCTTTGGGAGTGTATGTGTGAAAGTTATGATAAAGAGGGCTGGGGGCATAATGCAGCAGATGAATTACTTAAATTGCATTCAAATACTGTTCAGATGTCAGCATATTCCATTTACCTATGTACCATCTAAGAACTGTCTTTCAGCTCACCATGTGACAAAAATAGTGAACCAAAAAAAATCACAAATATATATGAACCAAAAAAAAACTCACACACACACACACACACACACACACACACACATATATATATATATATATATATATATATATATATATATATTTATATACACACTTTTTTTTCAGGGGAGTACCCCCTGCAGTCCCCATGCAGGGGGTAGAGCCTCTTATTCCTCCTTAATTAAATATACCAACTCCATGGTCACACAACCGTGGAGGAAATGGGAAACCTCCAAAATGCACCACCAGCTCACTCAATGTAATACAGTCCAGTGAAACTCGCCATGATGTAAAATATTCAAAACAAAACCCATCATCCAAAAACCCAGCAATAACTCGTACACTAGCCATCACAGCAGCAAAAACATCTGACTTTTAATATAATAACAGAGATGAGCATACCAAAAAGAAAGTTGAGTTAAAACTGAACTGAAATATTATGAATATGTGCCTATACCTAAATATAATGAAGTTTTATATAGGCCTGCACAGAACTCTGAAAGTTATTCCTTATGAGGTAGAACTGCACAAAGTGTGCTTTATTTTATCTTCTAGCTTATACTGGAAGGTATTTATATGGGAAATATTTACATAGGTCTTTTGTTGCACCTTATATTTTATCTTCTACCTTATACTGGAAGATATTCATATGGGAAATATTTGCAAAGGTCTTTTGTTACACCTTATAAAATTTCTAAATTTGGTAAAGAGAATGTAATCAAATGTTGGAGGTGTAACGTAAATACAAAAGCAGACTGGGTACATATCGTTCTAGAATGGCAAAAAGTTTGAAGAATTTTGGAAAGATGTTTGTAATTTTTCATGGGTCTTTGGTCAGATAATTGTGTACTAACAAAGGCAGCAATATCAATAAATGTTCAGTGCCATAAATTATTAATAGAATGGATTATACAATGTTTTGAAGCTAATGAGGCCACTTTATTTGAAGAATTCTTGACTCTTACTGCTATGGTTTGTAAAAATGAAAAAAAAGTTAAATGTTTATGTTCAGTCAACAATGTAAATAAACTAAACTGTTGGATAAATTAAAAACAATAATTGTTAAATATAGTAGCAGTTGATCAAAGATTTATGTTTATCAATGTAATTTATTATTTGTTTGTTGTTACTTCATTTAAATGTCTTCCTTTATATGTAAATATTGTGTATATATATATATATATATATATATATATATATAAATATATATATACATATATATAGATAGATATATATCTATACATATATATATATATATATATATATATATATATATATATATATAGATATATAGATATATAGATATATAGATATAGATATATACAAACTGTGCACCAACTCTGCCCTTGTGCTTTAGGTTCACTGGAAACATCCCTAAAGCATGCACATAGCAGTCTCATCCAATAGGCTGTCTAAGTTCACTCAATCAACCCATCATTTATTATGGACAAACTCTCTACCACCTCTGCCTTTGTGCTTTAAGTAAGTCTTAGGGGCATCCAGTCTAATGCATATATTTTAGCCAGCATAATGACTACTCTGAAGAGAAATGTTTCAGTGTCCTAGTTTGTAAGCAATAACCTTATAGTCAGTAAACCCTCCTCCGCTGACATCCTCCTGGTCAGCTTTTACTCTCTACTCCCTAACAGACAGTGACATTTACTCAGACTGCTGTTATTCAAACTATTTCTTTCTCTTATATTTTCTTCACTTCTTCTAGACTTGCTAATCCCATTATTTATATCCTCCTGTCTTTTTAGTGGAACTGCATGCCTTCAAGGAAGTCACCCTTGGTCTCCTCCCTTCCTTTCTTATTTATCATTGCCTGAGACAGTTATTAAATCACTTTCAACTCTGAGATAATATTTGTGCACAATCAACAATGACTCAGTGCACTCAACTGTCTCTTAAGTGTGTTTTTAAATTGCTATTAAAGTGTCCCTGCAAGCAAATGCATATGTATGTAACAGTGAAGTCTGCATTTTGAACACCAGTCTGTGAGCTATATTTTTATGAAAATTATAAATATTATGGCAGCCTAAACAAAAAGCTTTGTACTATAATAGCTGCATTTTCTTAGACCACAGCAGTCCTGTTGGGACTTTCTCCTTTACCTGTGCTCAGGTCATTATTTTTAGCAGTCCACTGTCTCCCTTTCTTAAGTTTTTTTTTTCTTCTTGTGTAACCACTTTGAGTTCTAAGGCAGTACGTTTCCAGAGCTGCACTATTACATTCTGGCTTACTTTTTCTCATTGTGAAAACAGAGAAGGGCTATGTAACAAATAATCCAAGAACGAACAGCCACTGAACTAAATCCATTTATTAACTGAAACCAAACCAACGTATTGTGAGCGCTTTCATACAATCAAATGTTGTACTTCATCAGACAAAGTTACAAACACAGTCTGTTCAATTTAAACTAAAAACAGTTAGTGTCATGATGATGTCATTTCCTTTCTTAATTAATATATTTCAAATCAAGCAGTACTTATTGCATTCATAGTGTTCCCTAACCGCTATATACATATCTATGCCCTCTACCATATCTATCATAAACATTCATCAATGCTTATAATATTCTTAAAATACATATTGGTTTGGATTTCCAGGGCAGGCAAATCTTTTTGGTTTTGGTCTTTGTCAAGCTTGCTCATCATCGCTACTTGGTTTTTGTGGGTTTGGACCAGTAATTTGTCAGATGACCGTAGGGATCTCAGGTTTCTATATAGCTTAATAATATTTATAAGAGTGGGGGTATCTTAAGGGTGGTATAGAACTTTGTGCGCTATTAAGAGTTGGTTGAATTGAATTAAGATGGGCAGTTCTAGCCATTCTAGTTGTTTCAGGTTCTGGCAGTGATGGGTTCTATAGGTGGAGCCAGTGGCGAATCTGGCAATATGGTTGTAGGTATGGGATAGCTTACTTAGTTCGATTTTATTTAGGTTTGAGAGTACAGGTGAGGCATATAAAAGAGTAGAGAGTAGGTGTGATTGGGCGATTTCAGTCCTAGCCAGTGGGGTTAAGAGTGTCTTGTTTCTATACAGTGATCCAAGCTTCTTATTGATGGTCTGTATGGTTTTGTTGACCCGTAAGTCAAATTTGAGATTATTGTCTATGATAACCCCTAGAAGTTTAGTGTGTTGATCTGGGGAGATAGTGGTGCCATTGTTAGACATGACAGAGAATGAAAGTGTGGCAGATCTACTAGTGGGGATGAAGAGTAGAAGTTTAGTTTTTTTGGGGTTCAGTAGTAGGCATTGATTGGTGAGCCAATTCTCAATAGTGTTAAATGTATTTTGGGTTAAGATTTGTAGTTCGGATGGGGAGGTGGCTGAACAGATGAGAGTGGAATCATCTGCATATTGAATACAGGTAGCTTTAGGGATAGCAGTGTGAAGATTATTGATAAAAATAGAGAAGAGTAGTGGGCCTAGTATGGAGCCTTGAGGGATACCAAGTGTGAGAGGTAGCTGACTGGAGAGTTTGCCCTGCCATAGTACCGCCTGTTGTCTACCAGTAAGGTAGGACTGGAACCATTGGATAGTGTGCATGTTGAGGGAAATGGATTTTACAGAAAGAATGAGAAGTTCATGGTTGACCATGTCAAAGGCTTTTTAAAGTAAGCTACATCCTCTTCTCGTGGTAGATTTTTTAGATTTGACCAGTCAACTGTTTGTAGTTCGTTTAGGAATATTGCAGTGTCAAGGTTTTTTCGGTTTCTCACTGTTTTATATTTGGTCTGGTGAGAGTTTCCTACCTTATGTTTTATGATATAGGTTAGAAAATGGTTGCTAAGGTTGTCAGGGAGAATGCCAGCAGTATACAGTTGAAGTTGGTTGTTAACTAGGATCCAGTCCAGGATACTTTCCCTGTAGGTCAGTTTGTTTATCCTAGTGGGAGAGGTTATGGTCTGTTTAAACCCAGATATGTTTATAGAAGTGAGGGAGGGTTCAGAGGAGCAGGGGTGCCAGTCGGTGTTAAAGTCTTCGAGAACTATGGTTTCTTAGGGATAAGTAGTGGATAACCAGTACAGGATATCCTTTAGGGTTTTAAGTTATTTCCTGGTGGAATGTATCCACAGACGGTGTTTAAATATTTGTACTGGTTAATCTGTAATTTGGTTATGAGGAGTTCAGCATTGTTGAATTGGGGTGGTTGAATGGTGTCTCTAGACTGTTTTTGTAAAGGACTGCTATCCCACCTCCTATCTTAGTAGCATGGTCTAACCAGTGTATATTATATCCTGGGGGTAGTATCTCATTGTCGGTAGTACTAGGTTTTAGCCAGGTTTCTGTAAGACACATAATGTCTGGGGAGTGGGTTGCCAGGAGGGCGTGTAGGTTGGGAATCTTATTGTTAATACTTATAATATTTAGGTGAAATGCTAGGAGGGAACTAGTGGGAGTAAAAAGGGGTAGCTTGACTGTGGGGAGTGTTGTAGGGGAGTGGAGGTTATTAGGTGTGGGTGGACCAGGGTTGGGATGAATATCCCTGTGTGTTATAAGGTTATAGTGACAGGATATACTAAGCTTTAGGAGTTTATTAGTTTTATATAGACTTTGTCTTTAGGATTGTGTTTTGTGGTTTTACAGGGGTGATATATTATTGATGGTCATATATTCAGTTTGCTGGGGATGGCACAGTGTTTGGTGTTATGTGTGTAGTAATGGGTGTCTGTTTGACCTTGTGGGTAGTGAATAACATGGTCAGGTATTTGTTCGTAGACAGTAAGATGGTAAAATAGAAACATTATAGGCATTAGGGTAATTAGTATTTTTTACTTGTTTGCATTTTGTTAGGGGGTGGGCCAAATTTGATGGTTGATTGTGCTAACAGGGTGTGGAAGAATGGAAGAGAAGAAAAATGGGTGTGGGGGAGGACTGTTCAATGATTGGATCTTAGTATGAGGGGAGTGGCTGAGCATAGTTTAAATGTAGGAGTAGTGGGGGCGGGTGGAAATTGGGGGCAGGGAGCGGAGCAGGGCTAACACTGACTCCAAGTATTTCCCTGGGCTTATGGTATGTTAAGCTAACGTTTTCACTGTATTTGGATTTGTTTCTTTTTACACCAAATTTTTAGGCTATTTTTAATCTATAGGTTATACACTTGCAGGATAAATTAATAGCTGCAGGGTATAATTTTCTGGGCTATGTGAGGGAGTGCAGGGTGAAATTACTGTTGTAGCAGTTTAACCTGTTTGAGGAAAAATGGTGGTGGGGAAGGGAAAGCAGTAGGAGTGGTTAGAGGGGGACCTTGATTGACTCAAGACACCACACCAGAGGTAAGTTTAATGTAAGAACCTAAAACCTGCACTCAGCACTTACTGTTATTTATGTTTAGCAGGAAGGACCAACAGTATACACTTTTGAGGATTTTTACAAGGGTTACTTGTTCAATGTCAGACAAGTAAAACTTTGATACAGGAAATCTATGTTTGTGTAGAAAGCCAGAAAGGTACAAGGTATACCTGCAAAAATTAGGGTCAGAGACACTAATGTTAGAGTTAGTGTACTTTAGTTACAGGGGAAGGAGGTAAACATTCAAGTAGAAAAGAGCCCTATGGCTGACCAAACTAGTGACTCTCTTAGTTACACAGCACTGTAAGAGTAAGCTTAACAAATGTTTTTATATGTGTAACCTACTCTGTTTAATTGCTGGGAGAAAAACAGTTTTTGTTGAGAGACTGGTAGCCAAATTGCAGCCCTGTAGACACCGTTATGCAGCAGCTGCAGTATGCTAGTGGAGCTAACTAGGAACAGAGAGAAGCAGAGATTCTAGGGTAAGCAGTAAGGCAGCAACATGCAGTTATT
Source organism: Protopterus annectens (assembly GCF_019279795.1). Taxonomy (NCBI): domain Eukaryota; kingdom Metazoa; phylum Chordata; order Ceratodontiformes; family Protopteridae; genus Protopterus; species Protopterus annectens. The sequence goes on from NC_056745.1 coordinate 1,168,759,095, forward strand.
AGGCAGTTATTTTAAAATAGTACATTGAGAAAGTTTTGGGGGGGTAAAGTAGCACACTTGAGAGTGGACTAGGATATATAGCTAAGAAACCTTAGCAAGAGAGCAATGCAGTAAATAAACACTTGCCAGATTTTACAGATGTACCAGAAAAACTAAATCAATCATTCACAATTGTGCAACTGGAATGTTGTCAGTACAGGCAATTCAGGTATAGCTAGCACAGGTTATTCGGGTCATAAAAGCACGTATTCAATGTGTGTGAGCAATTTAAACATTAAAAACATATGCAGCAAGTAGTAGCTCTGATTATAACTTTCTCTAGGTACAGGTTCAGTTTAAACACAAATATTACCACAGAAATTCAGTTAAGTCACTAGCTACTTATAGAGCTTCTGCAACAAAAATTGAGCAGGCTGTGCAGTATCAGAATTTAGCATGAGGCCATTCAGTTACACACAAAAACAGTAAAAAAATCCATACAATGAAGATACTTACACTGTGAGACACATCAGGTCAGCCAAGGGGGGAAGAGAAAGGGAAATCCTAAGCACCTAGATTTGAAAATGATGCCTGTACTGAGTTGTAGCAGTTGAACCTGTTTGAGGTAAAATGGGGGAGGAGCTTGTGTGCATACCAGTAGAGATATGAGTGGTTTCAGGTATGTGTGTGTGTGTGTGTGTGTGTGTGTGTGTGTGTGTGTGTGTGTGTGTGTGTGTGCGTGTGTGTGTGTGTGTGTGAGTGTGTGTGTGTCTAGTAGTGTGTCAATGTCTGTGAGTGTGTGTGTAGGAGGGATGAAGTCCTTCAATGCCTCCACACCTCTCAGCTCCCACTAGACTAACAAGCATTGGCTGTAATGGGGGGGGGGGGGTCATAAGACACCAGGGACACATAAAATATTACTTTAATTCAATTAAGAAGTTCATAGAACAACAAATTTTACAACAAGAAATTCTAATGTCTGGCACTATTGACTGACTGCATTTGTCCATGAGAGGAATGCATCAAATATAAGAGGAAAAATCATGGATATTCAGATAAAACATGGGCATATGAGAGGTATGAAGCTATGTCCCTCTGAGTGTGAGCACGTGTGTGTGTGTGTGTGTGTGTGTGTGTGTGTGTGTGTGTGTGTGTGTGTGTGTGTGTGTGTGTGTGTGTGTGTGTGTGTGTGTGTGTGTGTGTGTGTGTGTGTGTGTATGCGCATGTGTGTGCATGTGTGTCTCTGTATGTTTGAATGTGTGTAGGGAAGTAGATCAGAGGGGTGTCTGTGCCAGCATGATGCATAGGCCACCAAGGGTGATTACTGCAGCAAAGTGCCTCTTAGCTTTTGTGGTGATCATCAAGTAATTCAGAGATATGAAAATTATTTAACAATAAGGGCTTTTCTCATTGCAACTAATGTGTCTCTGAATTGCTGCTTTTCATGACCGACCTAAAGGGCCCTTTTTACCATAGCATTTACAGCTCGAGGCTGGGTTCTTCCTGAATCCAGGCTTTAATAACTGTACATTACTTTATTATTCTAATTGTTCAAATTCCATTTTCTGCTCCTTGTCCTGATAATGTCTTGATAATGTATCATCCATCGATACTATACTAGCACATGACCTGGCTAGGCCAATGTTTCCTGTCACCTTCACAAAGACAGTAAAAAAATGAAGACGTTGACATTTTCAATGTTGATATTGAAAAATAAGGAGGCCTTAGGGTTTTCTGTCAATGAGTGAGGACAGACTCTGTCTCTTTTGCACAATGTTCAAAAACAGTCCCAGGAATTTGCTGCCAGAAGCTCTCTGAGGGCATTCAAAAGAAAGCGTGGAACAAGAGCTCTGAATTCTGCTCTATTTGCTTGGCATATGCATTACTGTGTCTTCTAGGTGCATATGAACCTGTGGCAATGATAGTATCTCAGTGGGCTATATTGAGGTGTCCATTTAGCGGCCCTAGATGCCGTTCTCAACACTAGTGTATTAGCCTGCTTATTGATTGTCGTTGACTATGCCTTATTATGCTAACTGCCTAACAATGCTTTTTCCTGAATGACTGGGCTCCTAATTACTAAATCCTTAGCGACCAGTGAACTTTATAGTTAGCGATGACTTTCTCTGTCTGCTAACTCGGCTCCCAGTGCCTGAATCCCAACGGCCATTGATTTTCAGTCTGCTAACTGCCTAACAGTGCTCTTTCCTGTAAGACTGGGCTCCTAATTACAAAATCCTTAGCGACCATTGACTTATAAACCACTATTGCCTTATTTAACCGCCGACACGTTTTTCTGTCAGCTAAACTGCTTAACAGTGTCTTTTCATGTAAGACTCAGCTCTTACTTAATTTAAGCCTTAGCGACCATTGAATTTTAAACTGGTACTGCCGATTTAACCACTGACTTGTTTTTTAGTCAGCTATACTGCTTAACAGTGACCTTTCCTGTAAGACTCGGCGCTTAATTTATTAAAAACCTTAGCGACCTTTGATTTTAACCTGCTACTACCGTATTTCACTGCCGATATGCTATTCTTAGCTCTGGAATACAGCTGACCATTGATTTAGCAATATACTGCCTATCAATGTGTTTTTTAAACTGCAGACACGGTTTCTATTAATTCCAAACCTTAACATCTGTTCATTTTTGCAACCTGCAATTGCATAACTGTGTCTTTCACCCTTTAGGCTTGACACTTTATTTTAGAACCATAGCAACCCTGACCTTTACACCAGCTACTGGATAACCAGTGTCATATTTTCACCTAACTGCAGTCAGAATATTATTGTCTACTGTTTTAGCAACATAGTCTCAGCATTGTTGTCTACTGTTTTAGCAACATAGTCTCAGTAGGCTGTTTTTAGCAACATAGTCTCAGCATTGTTGTCCACTATTTTAGCAACATAGTCTCAGCATTACTATAGGCTTTGCTTTGCTGATATGTATGTATGTATGTTTTGCTATTCCTAAGGCCTGTCTCTTCTGATTGTCTTTATGTGTTAGACTGAATATAACAACTGCATTTAGCTGTAGCTACTGCCTTGGACAATTTCTCCTAACTAGGAATATTATATTTATTTTTCTTTGCTATTTGAACACAAATATGGTCTCTGACTACTTTAAGCAGTGTTGTTTTTGCTTAGCATCTGTAATCCTGTTACCTAACTATTGCTTGCATGCTGAATTGATGTATAAAGTCTATTATATCTTGTGGACCTTCTACTGCACAGCTGTTTCTACCTCTCATTTTTTCCAACTTCTCTCCTTCCTATTTCTCTCTCCCTCAGTCTACACTTCTGTCCCTCTTACTTTCTCCCCTCCTCCCACTCCACTCTGTATATTCCATCCTCTAGCCTGCATTTTACTTCTTCCTGCACTCTCCTTCTTCCTTCTTTTCTCTTACCTTTATTTTAACTTATTGTTTTTCTCACGCTCCTTTTCAGTTGCTCCCCAGAGTGTTTTCCCCCTTCTCCACTGACCAGACAGAAGATTCCTCCTCTCAAAAAAAAAGACGTCTGTGGACTATCTGCTTGAGACATATTATTTTCTGGGACCCTATCTCCCTTGCTAAAGAGACTCAGTGTATGTAATCTCTTACATATGTTTTTTTTCCTAGCAACTACCTACCCTTGAGCAGCATTCTACCTCGGTGCGCGTGAAAGTAGCCTATAACTGGTCACTGCACAGGCCCCCCCCCATCCTTTGGTTTCTAGTCTTTCTCCTCATTATTACCTCTATCTAACCTTTATAACCTAACTTCCCTGTGGAACCTCTTTTCCTCTGAGTGCACCTCCCTCCTTTTCCACTAGGTGGCAGCATACTCCTGATACAAGGAACTGCATTGTTCCCCACTCCCAGCCCCACTTACTTTTTCTGCCTAAATTTGTCTCTGCTCTACACTAAAGACTTAGTAACTTACCTCCCCACACTTCTATACTTACTTTCAGAGAGTCCTTCTCTAAACAAACATAGAATCCTAGCTATTAACTGTAAACCAAAGTTAATAACCACATATCTGCACCCCTGCTGTAATTCTCCTTCTCCAGCCTCACTGATTGTTTTTTGGGCCTTTCCCGCTTCTTTGGCTCTTCCCACTCTGTTCACCCTGCGGGCTCACTCCGCTCCCCTACCCTGCCCTCAAATTCCACCCGCCCCCAGTACCTCTACATTTAACCCCCTCCTATCAGTCCCTCCCCCTCCACCAACCAATCCTGATACACCTTTCCCCTCCCCTTCCTCCACCCTACCTACCTCCCTTAGCCACTCCCCCTACACTCCTAGCATCATATCTTCCTCTTTTTCCATCTCCTCTATCTGACATCAACTACCATGCTCACCCTTCTTCCCAAGGTCCTTCTCCTCTCATCCTTCCCCTTCCTTCTAGTATCTCTATACCAAATCACCTGCTATGCTAATGTCCATTTACTCTCTCCACCCTTTACTCCCCAACTCCACCTTGCTTCCCATTACCACAACATCTCAGCTTCTTTAGTTCGCTCCCACCCTATCCTTCTCTTAAAAGTAAAACTTTTTCTAAGCCCAAATAATAACTTTAAATATAAACCAAATCTCTTCCATCCTCCTCTATCTAAATACAAAACTAATAAACACATCCCCCATCACACATACCTATACTTAGCCAGCAATATTCACCCCAATCCAGGTCCTAATTCCTCTCCTACAAATCTCCCTTACACCAACAACAAATCCTCTAACAAAAACCTGAAATTCCTCACTATCAACGCCCAAAGCTTAAAAAATAAATTAACCCTCTTCCATGCCTGGCTCAATCACAACTCTCCTGACATAGCAGCTATCTCTGAAACCTGGCTAAAACCCCACATTAATGACTCTGAATTCCTACCCCCAGGATTCCATTCTCTCCGATCCGACCGACCTAATAAAAGAGGTGGTGGTGTTGCTCTAGTCTACTCCACCCTCTTGTCAATCACTCCCTACCCTAACCCTATCCCTTCTTTTAATAATGCTGAACTTGTAATTGGCATACTAAAAATAAACAACCATAAAAGTATCTGCATTATTTGCCTCTATATTCCTCCAGGCAACAATACCAATACTCTAGAAGACATCCTCCCCTGGACTTCCTCCAATATTAAACTAGAAACCTTCATTTTGGGAGATGTAAATATTGACTGGGGCAAAATCATTAACCTTAATCCCACATTAACCATCAATCTATTCAACTTCACTCAACTTATTAACTCCATTACTAGACCTAACAAAACTAATCCCTCTGGCACCATACTTGACTGGATCCTAGTATCTCATCCTAACAAAGTTATAGCATCTGGTGTCACTCCTGACCCATTAGGAGACCACCTCCATGCCTTCTCCATTCGAGCTACTCCCACCTCCCCACACTCTCACCACTACATTCATACTCGTAACCTATTTAACTTCAACCCTATTTCTTTCTCCAGCTCTCTTAAACTAACTAACTGGAACCCCCTAAAAACACTGCCATTAGACGAAGCCGTTGACTATTTCAATTCTACTTTCATAACTGTCCTTAACTCCCTAGCTCCCATAAGAACAAAAAGAGTTAAAACAAATACCACCCTTTGGCTTACCAAAGACACAAAACAAATAATGCTGCAAAGGGACAAAACCTGGAAAACCTACATTAAACACAAACAACCTGAAATCTTCCTTAAGTATAAGCAGTTGAGAAACCTTGCCAAAAAACAAGTCATTAGAGATAAAAAGTCTTACTACATCAAACTACAAGAAAACCATACTAGAAATCCCAAGCAATTCTGGAATTCTATTAATTCCCTCCTTAGACCAGGTTCAAAAAACAACCCCGGTCCTGATACCAGCAAATCTGACCTTGAAATAGCCTCCCTATTCAATTCCTTCTTCACCTCTTCCATCGCTGAGGAAGACATTTACAAACAATAACCTTCCTCCCCTCCCTGCTCAATCTTCCATCCCCTTCTCTTCCCTCCCCTCTTTCGAACTCAAACCAGTATCCACTGACCTAATAAAGAAACTCCTCCATAAACCAAAGCCCTGCTCCAATGCCCCTGACAGCATTCCATCCTCCTTCCTAAAAATAGCTTCTGACTCTAATCCTCTACCTATCAGCATCCTAATTAATAGGTCATTACTCGAATCCTACGTACCTAAACTATGGCGCACTGCTTTCATTCTTCCTCTCCACAAAGGTGGTAAAAATTGTAATGTCTCAAACTTCTGCCCTATATCCATCCTCTCCCCTATCTCTAAAATCCTAGAAAAATGTATCCACCGTCAGCTCCTGCCATTCCTTACCAAACACCAACTACTCTCTCCTACCCAACACAGCTTCCGCCCCAGACACAGTACTAACACCACCCTTGTCTCCTTCTTGCACTCTGTTAATTCAGCACGTGACTCTGGCAATATAGTATCCTCTGTTCTACTAGACTTATCCAAAGCTTTTGATACTATTTCCTATACCCACCTTCTAAATTACCTCTCTAATCTCAACCTATGCCAGAAAACCCTTTCCTGGTTCTCCAGCTACCTTTCAAACAGGTCCTAAGCCATGAAATGGGGCCAAGCCACCTCAACCTTCCTTCCTACCCCTACCGGAGTACCCCAAGGTTCCGTACTAGGCCCATTACTATTCAACATCTTTATTAATGACTTCCACAAAGCCATTCCTAACACCAAAATTGTGCAATACATTGATGACTCCACTTTGATCTGCTGTGCCCCTAACCATACAGAGCTCCAAGCCCTAACTCAAAGTGCCTTCTCAACCACTGAAAACTGGATGATCCAAAATCATCTCTCTCTAAATGCAAACAAAACTAAGATCCTCCTTTTCTCCCCCTCTAAATCCTCTTCTCTAGATAAAAACTCATTTCAAATTACCAGCCTCAACAACTCCTCTATCGAGATTGTTCCCTCCACCAAACTTCTCGGTGTTACAGTTGATGACCAACTAAAATTTAATACTCATATCCAGCTAAACATAAAAAAAAAACACATAAAACTAAGTTTACTGTATAGAAACAACCACTTCACTCTCCTCATACCAGACTAACCCTTGCCTGTACCTACCTCCTTCCCTCCCTACTGTATGGAGCTCCTCTGCTCACTAATTTATCATCCACACTTACCTCCAAATTGGAACAATGTTACAATAAAATCTCTAGATTTGCCACAAATGCCAAATCCTTCTCTCATCACTGCACCTCCCTTCACTCTCTCAACTGGCTTGAACTCCCCAATCAACTTGACTTCCTCCAAATCATCACAGCCTACAAATTATTGTTCCATCCTACTAACAGCCCTGCTCTTTCTAATATTCTTCAACCTTATACCCCTCTTAGATCACTTAGATCTTCTCACCAAAACCCGATCACTGTACAAAAACCCAAGTGCCCAGCAGGTCAGCTTCTTTTATCCTTTACCCTTGCTAAAAATGGAATGCCCTGCCTTCCACACTAAGGACATGTGCCAACCTTAATAACTTCAAAACCCAACTTCATTCCTACCTCTATCTAAACAGGCATTGCAACTGCACTCTTCAGCCCTTACCTCTCAAGCTATCTTCTCCTTTCTCTCCAGGCTAACCTCTTCTCCTTCCTAACCTTTTATAAATAGACTTAGCATAGACAACTAAATAGTAGAATTTTGATTTTTATGATATAAGCCTATTTTCCTCCTGAACAAAATTAGAAATTGCTAGTGTTTATTCTCTTTGTTTGCTACCTGCTATATGTTATACAAACTCTCTTTGAATTTTCATGTTATTAAACTCTTGTATTTCCTGCTGGAGCTTTTCTCCCCGGGCCTCCACTGAAAACGGGCCCCCAAGGCCAGTGGACCTCCCCGGTAATCAAACTGAAATAAATAAATATATATATATATATAAATAAATTCAGCAAAAAGTAAAGGAACTCCAATAAGGATCTGAAGCAAACTCAGAAAGAGGCAGAATTACCTCTTTTCGATGTTCTAAATCATGTCAGGAAAAACATATTGCTCAACATGTGTAAATGGATGTTCACTACCTGATGTGTTATATTAAATGTATTTCTGTTTGAATAAATATTTATTATAATTACACATTTAGCTGCTGAGTTTCGTATGTGCTGTTGTAGAAAAGATTAGTATCCAGTCTTTATGGATTCAGCACTTCTTCCCCAGTGCAGTGAGCACTAGCTGCTACCATCAGTGCCCAGCCATTGTTAACATTCTTGTGTGCCTAAAATGTGTGAATGCGTGGATGCATCAGTCAGGCATACCATCTAGAGTCAGAATGGTTTTAACTTGTGCTTTACTATATACAGACTGTTGCACTTTATTTTATTTGCTTTAATTAAACTGGTATTGATGATCTACACTAAATAATTTTTGCATTACATTGTATAATTGTGACCACAGGAAATGATCTTTATCTAGTTGGTCTTATGTGTGTATTTAGTATCTTTCAGTTCCTCTCCTATGCTCCTTCTCTCAGCTGACCAACCATTGTAGACGTTCTTGATGGACTCTGTCATCTTATAACTTCCCTACTCACGTAACCAGTTATATTTATCTACTACATTTTTTATGAAAAAGAACTTTCTAATGTTTATGTTGAGCTTTGACCCCTTGATCTGGTGCCCATGGCCTCCTCCCTTTTAATTATTGACTGTTGAGGTCTGTGACATCAGACTGTCCCCTAATGGTGCATGCACATTGGCTTCTGTTTTTCATCAGTCAGCTCACTTGCCCTTCCTCATACATTGTCCTTCATTCCCTTTATTTCCTGGGTAGCTTTTCTCTGTGCTTTCTTGACTGGCTTGATATCTTTACCCTCTAATGGCACCAGACGTGAGGTCTATACATGAGCCAGATCCTGAGCAGGGATCTATAGAGAGGTAATATAACTTCTCTATCATTGAGTCTTTTGTCCTAAGGATACATAGCGGCATCTTATTGTTCTTGGCTGAGACAGCTACATTAGCACAGAAAAAGAAGACATGATTATGACTATGGCACAGGTGACTCTTGTTAGAACAGCAGCTCAGGTACCTACTGGACCTGGTGTAGGGGGGGAGATGAGTGATGTAATTTTGCTCACAGAGAGTGGGGCACACATTTGGGTGCTTAGTCCCATTGTAGAATCACCTGGGATGAACTAGAGACCCCACAGAAGTGCTGACTTTGCTGGGAGCTGAGCTGTCTTTAAGAGCTGATGTCTTTCAGAAGAAAACAACATACCCTCGTTGATGCCTATTGCATGCTCAACCCTGAAGCACTACTAGGCATAAGCAGAAGGATCAGGGCCTTAAAAGTAAAAAATGGCTTCTGATCATACCTCCCAACCATATCGAATTCCTCAGTAAATACCGGTTTTGAGGGCAAAATACTGGGGTGCCACAAATTCCCAAGTGGCCCCTTTAATTTCTGATTTCCTGGGATTTTTTTAAGTTTTTTTTTTTTTTTTTTTTTTGGACCGTTCCTGACGTCATCACCAGTCCGCGGGTTTTATTCAGCCAGTGAAGACAGCACTTTTCTTCCCCCAGCTCCGGTAAGACTCAGGCATAAAAAAAAAAAAAAAAAAAAAAAAAAGACTTTAACCATTTACTTAATTTATTGTACCAGTGTTTTTCTCACATTGAGTTTACTAATACTTTTTATGCACATAATGTGTTGCATTGAATGTGTGGTGGCATGGTTCATGTGTGTGTGTGTGTGTGTGTGTGTGTGTGTGTGTGTGTGTGTGTGTGTGTGTGTGTGTGTGTGTGTCATGATTCTAGGAGTTTCTCAGCTGTCCACAGTTTCACAGAATTTGATAACTTCCTCTGGTTTTCTGGCAAATCAGTGAGAACTGAATTACTAAATAATGATAGCCATTTAAGTTTCAGTCTTCCTATCTTTCAGGAAATGCATGGTAACACTGCATGGTAAAACAAAGCATTTTGTTTCTAGCACCTTTTAAGATTATACAAGCAATGTTTAAAATGTGTCCCTGGTTTTGGGCCTTTGCACCCCCCCTAATAAATGTTGGTTTTATCCAGGTTTCTTGTTTTGTATAGTTCTTCAGGCAGACAGAGAGGTTTAGTGCTGCTTATGCCAAGACTGTTCATGCTATTAGCAGCACAACAGGTAGTATACTTGCTTTTGATGCATAAGGCTGTGGGTTCTACTCCCACAGTATGTAGATGGATTGCTGATACTGTACTGTGTTGTACTTTTTACTTTGGCGGAGATACCTAGTAACTATGAACCTGTCATCAATTTGCCATCCATTCCCTAATGCAATATTACTAGCTTATTATTTTTAATGTAACTAGGCAATTTATTTTGCAAGGGCAACAGGCACTTTATTTTTAGATGAAACAATGAAATATAAAGTTGTTTGCTAGCAGCAACCTCTTCATTAGTTACAGATCTCTTTAATGTGGAATTATTTAGATGGCTTTTGCATTTTCTTTGAATGTGGGTTTCAGTGCTGTTTCAACGAATGTGAGTTTCAAGGGCAGAGAAGTTTTAATACTACGTCTGTTTTCATTGTGAGATTGTATTGCTTTGTTTATGGGATGTCTGTTAGTATTTGGACTATAAAATGTAAAATAAAAGTTTTTAATGAAATCCAAATCATTGTAGAAGAAATGCAGTATACACATTACAGTAAATGGAGATACAATAGCCAAATAATGGGACATTGAAATGGCTGCAGGGGGGAGGGCTATGTATGGAATCCCCATTCAACCATGATTTTGTGAGGAGGGAAGGGTGGCAACTTGAAGCACAGTCCCAGCCGGGCAGCACAAACTCTAGCTATGCCACTGATCAGTAGGCCATGGAGAATGAATTTTGGAGGTCCTAACAAACTATAATATTCCTTTGCTAAGATTAGAATATTGCCTACCATTAAATGCCCTACTTTTACCACAAAACCCACATACTGCAAGTCACCAAAAACAAAATCCTAAAGTTCATCATCTTCTCCCTTCCCAGTGAATGTCATTGCTACACATTTCGAAAAAAAAAAAAAAAAGGTTATCCTTTACTGCAGGGTCTGGGGCCATATTTTGGTTATCTGTTCTTCAGTTTGCTTTTGAAAGTTGGTATCTCACAATTCCACTGAAGTGGGTGGGGTTACATAATGTATGCAAATTGTATGCTAATCAGTGTACAGATTTGTACCTATTTTCATGGGCCTTTGTCCAGATTTTTGTTGTTTCCAGGTTGAGAGATATGCTTCTGTTTAATGATGACTCTTTTCTCTGTTGCTTGGCTCCCACCCCTAGGAGAAACGAATGGTCCATTGGGTTCTTATATCCAAGGGGTGAGGATGGGTGAGTTCATGTACAGAGGGGGGGGGAGCCAAATGGCCATGAAGTGAGGGAGAAAAAACTTTTATTGTCCTTGGCTACAGCTTTCACATCTTGTGTCTGGTGATTCAATTTCTGCTATTATCACAAGAATGTTATTGCCCTAATCATTGATTTAAAAAAAATATTTCCCAATTAATATTGTACTTACTTGGGTCCAGATGAAGCTCTTTGTAAGTCCATGCATTAAATCCTAGATGACACTAATCAGCCACACTTTTCCAATCCCCTCAGGTCCCTTTAAAGGCTTGTACCACAATCTTCAACTGTCTCTTCAACGTCAGATTTACAAAATGTTTAATTACCTAACCATAAGAACAATAATAAAAGAACAGGAATTATAATACAGGTAAAATAAAAAATCAAAATAAAAACATTACACATAAGGAATCTGATGAAGTCCATTTGGACGAAAACGCATATATCAGGAAGGCGTTCATGTTCTTGGAATTATTGCATCTACATCTGTGTTTCTGTGTTCGTGTTGGGTGAATCTATTTACACATTAAAACTGAGTTATTTGCAGTCGAGTCTCCTGCATCCGTTTTTGGTGGCTTGGTGAATTTTATTCGCTTTCTTTCTGAGTTTCATTACACATAAGTCCCTTAATGTAAATAACACTTCATCAATAGATACACATAAATAAAGCAACAAGAATGAAGCCTTATAATCAGTGGAATACAGTTATGGTAAAACCAGTCATCATCTCTATCATCAATCCCCACTTTTTCCATTTTCTATATTGAGTTAGTTGCATCAACTGTCACCATCTATCTTGATTCATTGCCACTCTCCTACTTTCAATAGTCGTAACTGACTATCACAAGTGTAGCATGAGTTTGCATTGATTGGGAACCTGAATGCTCATATCAGGGCAGACAGAAAAACATATTAGCACTGCTGGGGTCCACATTGGTCGGATAACAGGAAAAAGAAGGAGAAGCCATTCTAGACTTCTGTCTGCCAAATGGCTTGATGGTGGTCAACACATGGTTCAGCAGGAGAGACACCCACAAGACCACATACAGGCTTGGACAACATGTAACTCACATATGACAAAAGCAATGGCTGGTTCATAGGTTCATAAGTTCATAGGTCGGTACTAGGCTATCAGCCCTAGGGCTTATACAAGCCTAGCCATAACAATTCCCTGGCTATTTCTTCCCATAGTATTTACTTCCCTGGACCCCTGTCTAGCAGGGCGACTGACGTGATCCCCAGGGTAAATTTCCTATCTCCCATCCAATCATCAAAGTTCCTTTTGAAGAGGGCCAAAGAGGCTCTCTGCTTGACATGTATGAGCAGTCTATTCCAGAGCCAGGGGAGTCTCTGGGTCAGGAACCTATCCCTCCAGCATGTCTTGTTCATTGTGATGACAAGGTTTAGATGCCTGGAGCGTGTGTCTCTGAGGGATTGGGATTTCTTTAAGTGTAGCATGTCCAACAGCTCTGAGTTTGACATGACCTTGTATGTTAAGCAGAGATCGCCTCTGAGTAGAAGATGTGTGACAGAGTATAGGTGGAGTTTTTTAGACGGTCAGCATAGGGCATCGGCTTTAGGCCTGTGATTTTTAGTGAGGTATTTCTGCAGCCTTTCCAGTTGTTGCAGATGTCTTGAGAGGTACATACCAAACGGGGCATTGTATTCTATAATGGGTCTAATAAGGGATGAGTACAGTGGGACAATGACTTCTTTTTTTCTGGATGAAAAGCCCTTAGTGATGAGGTGTGCCACATAGAAAGATTTCCTGACTGTTGTGGCGATGTGGTTATCAAAGGTGAGATCACTGTCCACCTGTGTCCCTAAGACTCTTATTGCACTTTTGGTGTTTAGTGTACTGACACATATGTGGTAATTCACAGGTACATGCTTTTTCCCAAAGGGGATAACTATACATTCTTGGCATTGAGCTTGAGCCCATGGCTCTGGCACCAAGCATCTGTTTCTGTAAGGCCCTTTTGTAGAATATCCACATCATTTGGGGATTCAATAATGGCTCCCCGTTTGCAGTCATCTGCGAACTTTGTTAGCCAGAGTCCCTTAGTGTTGGCCTGTACTTCAGAGAAGCCCACAGTCCAAACAATGTTCATTAAAAGGCAGGTCAAATAAACAGGGTTTTATGAACTACTTGGATCAGACCAGAATAAAATACTACTGAAACCCACTGAGATAGTAAATTATTAGAAATTGGTCGGAACTGCTTGAAAATAAAAAAAGGATGCCAGATGGTTCCATCTATGCCTGAAAAACTTTGTTTAACTTCACATTTGTTGTTTCCCCTTTATTTTTTCTTGAAGTTAAATGTTCTAAGTTAGGGCCAGTTAACATTATTTGTATTAGCATTCTTTGACTTCAGAAGGATTAACTCTATCTGAATTCTGGGAAGAGTTAAAAATAGCATATCTGCATAATGAAAAAAACTAATCACAGACCTTGCATGCCCTATGTTATAGAGTACAGAAAAAAAACATGTATAGACCTTGGATGCTTTATGTTATAGAGCCCAGAAAAAAACATGTCAGAGACTTGGATGCCTTATGTCATAGGATACAGAAAAAAAACATGTCACAGACCTTGAATGATTTATGTTACAGAGTACAAAAGAAACGTCACAGACCTTTGATCCTTTATGTTATAGAGTACAGAAAAAAGATGTTACAGATATTGGATGCTTTATGTTATAGAGTACAGGAAAAAAAAAACATGTCACAGACCTTGGATGTTTTATGTTATAGAGAACAGAAAAAACATGTCACATACCTTGGATGCTTTATGTTACAGAGTACAGAAAAAGCATGTCACAGACCTTGGATGCTTTATGTTATAAAGTACAGAAACAAAACATGTCACAGACCTTGGATACTTTATGTTATATATTACAGAAAAAAACATGTCACAGACCTTGGATGATTTATGTTATAGAGTACAGAAAAAAAACATGTCACAGACCTTGGATGCTTTATGTTATAGAGTACAGAAAAAAAGATGTCACAGACCTTGGATGCTTTATGTTATACAGTACAGAAAAAATATGTCACAGACCTTGGATGCTTTATGTTACAGAGTACAGAAAAAAACATGTTACCGACCTTGGATGCTTTATGTTACAGAGTACAGATAAAAAACATGTCACAGACCTTGGATGCTTTATGTTATAAAGTACAGAAAAAAAAACATGTCACCAACCTTGGATGCTTTATGTTATAGAGTACAGAAAAAACATGTCACAGACCTTGGATGCTTTATGTTATAGAGTATAGAAAATGCATGGCACAGACCTTGGATGCTTTATGTTATAGAGTACAGAAAAAGATGTCACAGACCTTGGATGCTTTATGTTATAGAGTACAGGAAAAAAAACATGTCACAGACCTGGGATGCTTTATGTTATAGAGAACAGAAAAAACATGTCACAGACCTTGGATGCTTTATGTTATAGAGTACAGAAAAAACATATCACAGACCTTGGATGCTTTATGTTATAGAGTACAGAAAAAAAACATGTCACTGACCTTGGATGCTTTATGTTATAGAGTACAGAAAAAACATGTCACCAACCTTGGATGCTTTATGTTATAGAGTACAGAAAAAACATATCACAGACCTTGGATGCTTTATGTTATAGAGTGCAGAAAAAAACATGTCACAGACCTTGGATGCTTTATGTTATAGAGTACAGAACAATGTCACAGACCTTGGATGCTTTATGTTATAGAGTACAGAAAAAAAAACATGTCACCAACCTTGGATGCTTTATGTTATTGAGCACAGAGAAAGAAACATGTCACAGACCTTGGATGCTTTATGTGATAGAGCACAGAAAAAAAACATGTTACTGACCTTGAATGCTTTATGTTATAGGACAGAAAAAACATGTCACAGACCTTGGATGCTTTATGTTATAGAATGCAGAAAAAAACATGTCACAGACCTTGGATGCTTTATGTTATAGAGTGCAGAAAAAACATGTCACAGACCTTGGATGATTTATGTTATAGAGTACAGAAAAAAAAACATTTCACAGACCTTGGATACTTTATGTTATAGATTACAGAAAAAAAACATGTCACAGACCTTGGATGATTTATGTTATAGAGTACAGAAAAAAACATGTTACAGACCTTGGATGCTTTATGTTATAGAATATAGAAAAAATGTCATAGACCTTGGATGCTTTATGTTATAGAGTACAGAAAAAAAGATGTCACAGACCTTGGATGCTTTATGTTATAGAGTACAGAAAAAAACATGTTACCGACCTTAGATGCTTTATGTTACAGAGTACAGATAAAAAAACATATCACAGACCTTGGATGCTTTATGTTATAAAGTACAGAAAAAAACATGTTACCAACCTTGGATGCTTTATGTTATAGAGTACAGAAAAAACATGTCACAGACCTTGGATGCTTTATGTTATAGAGTACAGAAAATGCATGTCACAGACCTTGGATGCTTTATGTTATAGAGTACAGAAAAAGATGTCACAGACCTTGGATGCTTTATGTTATAGAGTACAGGAAAAAAAACATGTCACAGACCTGGGATGCTTTATGTTATAGAGAACAGAAAAAACATGTCGCAGACCTTGGATGCTTTATGTTATAGAGTACGGAAAAACATGTCACAGACCTTGGATGCTTTATGTTATAGAGTACAGGAAAAAAAAACATGTCACAGACCTGGGATGCTTTATGTTATAGAGAACAGAAAAAAACATGTCACAGACCTTGGATGCTTTATGTTATAGAGTACAGAAAAACATGTCACAGACCTTGGATGCTTTATGTTATAGAGTACAGAAAAAAAACACGTCACTGACCTTGGATGCTTTATGTTATAGAGTACAGAAGAAACATGTCACCAACCTTGGATGCTTTATGTTATAGAGTACAAAAAAAACATGTCACAGACCTTGGATGCTTTATGTTATAGAGTGCAGAAAAAAAAACATGTCACAGACCTTGGATGCTTTTTGTTATAGAGTACAGAACAATGTCACAGACCTTGGATGCTTTATGTTATAGAGTACGGAAAAAAAAACATGTCACCAACCTTGGTGCTTTATATTATAGAGCACAGAGAAAGAAACATGTCACAGACCTTGGATGCTTTATGTTATAGAGTGCAAAAAAAACATGTCACAGACCTTGGATGCTTTATGTTATAGAGTACAGAGAAAAAAAAAAACATGTCACAGACCTTGGATGCTTTATGTTATAGAGTACAGAGAAAAAGCATGTCACAGACCTTGGATGCTTTATGTTACAGAGTACAGAAAAAAAACATGTCACTGTCCTTGAATGCTTTATGTTATAGAGTACAGAAAAAAAACATGTCACAGACCTTGGATGCTTTATGTTATAAAGTTCAGAAAAAAACATGTCACCAACCTTGGATGTTTTATGTTATAGAGTTCAGAAAAAACATGTCACCAACCTTGGATGCTTTATGTTATAGAGTACAGAAAAAACATGTCACAGACATTGGATGCTTTATGTTATAGAGTACAGAAAATGCATGTCACAGACCTTAGATGCTTTATGTTATAGAGTGCAGAAAAAAAAAACATGTCACAGACATCGGTTGCTTTATGTTATAGAGTACAGAAAAATGTCACAGACCTTGGATGTTTTATGTTATAGAGTACAGAAAAAAAAAACTTGCCACCAACCTTGGATGCTTTATGTTATAGAGCACGGAAAAAAACATATCACTGACCTTGGATGCTTTATGTTATAGGACAGAAAAAAACATGTCACCAACCTTGGATGCTTTATGTTATAAAGTACAGAAAAAAACACATCACAGACCATGGATCCTTTATGTTATAGAGTACAGAAAAAACATGTCACAGACCTTGGATGCTTTATGTTATCGAGTACAGAGAAAAAAACATGTCACAGACCTTGGATGCTTTATGTTATAGAGTACAGAGAAAAAAACATGTCACAGACCTTGGATGCTTTATGTTATAGAGTACAGAAAAAAACATGTCACAGACCTTGGATGCTTTATGTTATAGAGTACAGAAAAAAACATGTCACCGGCCTTGAATGCTTTATGTTATAGAGTACAGAAAAAAAACATGTCACAGACCTTGGATGCTTTATGTTATAGAGTACAGAGAAAAAAACATGTCACAGACCTTGGATGCTTTATGTTATAGTACACAGTAAAAAACATGTCACAGACCTCGGATGCTCTATGTTATAGAATACAGAAAAAGATGAACTGCTGCTGTGCTACTTGAACAAGGAAAAGAGAACTTCAGTAATGTCCTAACAATACTTTGGACCTGAAAAAAAGCCTACTACAGTTTTGAAATACATATATTTGAAATAAATTTCAAATAAATATATTTGAAGTACATTTGAAATACGCTGATTTGACACTATGATCATGCTTTATATTTCTACCTCTGTCTGTCTTAATTTCAAACTCTTTCTCATTTAAGTGACAAAGTTGTGTCTTGAGACCTGCATATTACAGCATGTTACTTACATTTATCTTTTAGTTCCTATGTTTTTATACAGTCCCACGTGATCCTAAAGAACATTATTTTCATAGCAACAGGGATCTAAACAGCCCTATACTCGCTTAGACAACACTGTACCACGTGGCCTCTACTTCACTTTTGTGTTACCCTCACTCTGATAACACGTACATGTTTTAAATATTTTTTTCATAGGATCATAGGAAGTTGCTAATCTAATGGCCCTAGGACCCTTACAAGTCTAGCCAACTTCTACCCTTATTTTCACAATCAGCACCTAAAAGACGACTTTAGCCCTGGTCTACTCTAAATAAATTTATAAATGGAAACACTTGCTCAAAATCCTGCACACTGCAGGTGTCTTCCCCCTTCACCGAAGAAACAGCCACTGTGAGTATGTTTCCAAAAAACAAGGTACGTTTGGCTGCCTCTGCCGCTAAGATACTTCTAGCCCTTATCTAACTACCAATATCATCAGCCGTTGAGAAGCTGCTCTTTATTTATATACATATATATGTTTTTAACTTCTTAAATGTGTATTATATATGTCCGGCTTGTTGGATAACTTAAACCATAAGATCCCTTATGGTGAAACTGTTACAGTTTAGATTAGTATTGTAGTTTAGGGTGAGAGACTATTATATTCGCACCCCACTGTCATTACTTTAAAAATAAAACTCACACTAGGTGATCGTAACCCCTTTTTCCTAACCAAACTACAAAAAGCAAGACAAATGTGATGAAGCATAAACAGGAAATAATCATTTGGGTCCTTGTTGCTTTAATACCTAAGTACCCACATTTCCTAGGACCTACTTCTGTGTTATTGGTTGGGTGGAACTTGTTTACTGCTTCCTGTGAGAGGAAAAGAAGTTACTATCTCATTTCTGCTTAGTTATACAGCTGGCCATCACTAGAAGATTTGAACTGATTTGCTGTTGCAATCTTGGTAGACTCTTGGTATCATACATAGGACAACAGTTGTGTAGCTCTGTTCTCTGTACTACTGCTGCACTGTGCCATGTGATTGAGAGGCAAAGATTTCAAGCAAGTCCTTATGACAACTGGGGTCTGAATAGCTGTTCTTTTTGTAGCACTGTGCAGCCAGTGGTATATTAGCCAAGCATTTCTCACAGATAAATACAGCTCCATATCTACAGGTAGGACCTAAATCAGGTGGATCCATTACAACTACCCATGGGAACAACAGGGTGGGAATCTGTTCACATAAGATAATATAATTTATATCAATTTATACCATGGCAGCTGTAATCAGCTAAATAACAGTTGTACTGTTATTTGTTGCTGATAATGCTATTGATAAATCTAGTACTGTGGCAGATATTTTAAAATAATACTGCACTGTTGTTAAGCAGTTTTGCACTGCACTTCATTACTGGCAATATTTATCTGGGAACCAAATTAGCTTAGTATTTCGGCTATTGATAGTTGTTTTGTTCACTGGTATAGTTGCATTGCTGCCTGTTACTGATTACTCCGGTGTTACTACATTTATAGTCTGAATTCTACAGTTACTACACTTGTAGTGATTGGGTTAGACTATCAGTTGCTCATTACGGATACTAATTAGGTAGCAGCCAAATTAACATTTTATTCCAGGTATTCATTGCACTGCTAATCATAGCCATTGTTGCACTGCTTTATTTACCGATTGCTCTGCCATTATGGCATTTGGAGCTATTCTTCTACAGTTACTGTACTCATTATCTTTTGACTGACTGGCCTACCCCCCATCAAAATACATCTGTCTTCTCTAGATCATGAGAAATCGGTTTTCTTTACTTATCTCTCATTTGACCTACCACTGAATATAATGCAACTTTTGGCATGTACTTTTTTATTTGTTGTCTTTATTTAATTTCTTAAACAGGTAAGTTAACTGGCTCTTACAACTGCTTTCAATCATAGCCTGGGCCATGAGGCAAACAACAAATATACACAGTAATTACAGAATAACAAGCAGTTATGCATATAATGAATGATATAAACAAGGCAGAAAACAAAGCAAAAGTATTTATACTGTACCACAGTGCATACCAATATGCATTTACATAGCTGAAGCACTGACAGGTTCTATTCCTTTTTTAAACTTTATTTTATTATTATTATTTTTTTCTTCTGTTTTTCACTTTTCCTTTAGTGCAGTTCTTCCTTATATATTTTGTATACGTTATTGTTCTTACTCATGTACTATGTGAGTTTTATAAAATTTAAAAAAAAAGCTTGTATGCTCCTGGTGTGCAGTTCAGTCCTATTTCTGGTTTCCAGACGTACCTCTGCCAATCATCTCCTGTTTGGAGAATATAGCTATGGTGCAAACTTATAAGGAGTAGGCTGCATCTGAGAAGAAAATTTATTTGATGTTGAGATGAACATGGAGTTAAGGGAGTAAAGGTTGAATTGGATCAATATAATAAGAATTTGCACTCTGACATTTTAATTTATTAATTTTGGTGCTGTTTACTTAAAAATAACTACTGTGTTACCACTAACTTTTAAGCAATAAATGCCCTAGCTGTTCAGCTGTTAGCTTTCCCACATGTGATCTTGGCCGTGTTTGCCTTACATCATCCTTTCCTATAAGCACCACTGAATCTGTATGAGAAAATGATGGCAAAACATTCATTCTTCCACTCAGAAGAAATCGTGTGATGTGAGGGGGTAAGGCTTTGAGTCAACTCATACTACCATTCTCCATAACAGGAAGGTGCAAGGCTCACCATTCACAGCAATTGTTCTTCAAAGTCGGGGCCCCTTCTCACTGGACACATGGGGAGAAAAAGCTCCACAACCAAGGTATAAAATATACAACATATAAAAAGTTATAGATATTTCACAATAATTTATACAACTTGTTATGTAAACACCTAGACAAAAAATACAAGATGATTGATATAGTTGAGATACCATGTAGCAGTTTTTGCCATATTTTAAAACATTCAATTTTCTTTCAGTGTTTTCTGTAGGTCAGTACATGGCACACTGTGATAAGTTCACTAGCATTTTTTCTTTTATTGAAAGGTTGCATTATACCACTCTATAGAAATATGAAGACTTAGCTGAATAATTTACTTGAGAAAGTTTTGGCTGGTGTAAAGTTAAGCTACAAACTATAGGGATTTAGCACTATGCTTTACAATGTGAGGTCTGTGAAGGGTATGTCCCCAAAAAAAAGGAAGCCAATCTGGTGGTCCCCTGCCATAAACAAACTCTGCAGCAGAAGGAGGAAACTGATACAGAATAAGGCAAAGTCCCAAGACTGGAAAAACTCCCGTATCAGCCTCAACAAAAGGTTGAGATCCCTCATCAAATCCTCTAAAGCTGGCTATGAAAACAGAATTGCAGCAGGTAGTAAAGACAACCACAAGGCCTTCTATTGTCATGTAAAGAATCTCTATGGCAATACACAGATTTGCTCTGAGATACTGCACAATGGTACCTCCTATACTGAGCCAACAAATATTGCCAATATACTGGCTGACAGATTCAGTGCTAACTTTACCTCTCTCCCCCCCAAAGGACCAATAACAATACCAGTAGATTGTCAGGCACCCAGTATTACTGCTGCAAAAGTTAAAACAGCACTGTCCAAGACCAAGGATACCACTTTTATGGGACCTGACAATATCCCTGGCTGTGTTCTACATGAACTACAGAGTGAACTGGCACCTCACCTGTGTGCCATGCTCAATCACAGCCTCACCTCAGGCTTTGTCACACAGCTTTGAACACAGAAGGCATTATAAGAGATCTGGGAACACAGATTGACAGCAACCTCTCTTTTGACCGCCACATTCTAACTGTGGTCAGAAAGTTCTTCTATGTGGCACATCACATTACCAAGGGTTTTGCATCCAGAAAGAAAGAGGTCATTGTATCCCTCTACTCTTCCCTCATTAGGCCAATCATCGACTACAATGCCCCATTTGGCATGTACCCTTTTAGACACCTGCAACAACTGGAGAGGCCGCAAAAGTACCTCCCAAAGAGGATACTAGGCCTTAAACACTTGTCTTATATAGACAGAGTCAAAAAACTCCAACTATTCTCTGTCTCATATCGCCTACTTAGAGGCGATTTCTGCTTGACTTACAAAGCCATGTCTGACCCAGCTCTGTTAGAAATGCTAAATTTAAAGAAATACCAATCCCTCCGCACCACACCCTCCAGAGACCTCAACCTCATTACCACAAACAACAGAACATGCTGGAGGGATGGGTTCATAACCTAGAGACTGCCCATGCTATGGAATAGACTTCCCATACATGTCAAGCATAGCACCTCACTGGCCCTCTTCAAGAGAAATAGAAGAAACTTTGGGCAAGTGAGTTTGAGAATGATTAATTTACCCAGTCAATGGATGGGTAGTTGAAGTCTCCCAAAACCAGAGAAGCTGTGTGTATATATTTGTTTTTTGTTTTTTGTTTCTTTATTTTTTAATTTTAAGCTTATATATTCAATATTTGGTTGATTTTCTATGTAGGAGTGCATAATAGTATTGCCTGGTTCTTTAAAAATAATGCTCCTTTTAACTGATTAATTGGAATGGATGTTATGTATATAAGGGTTTTAATTGATTTGTAATTTGTCTGAAGAAGGTGGGACACAGTTTCCACCGAAAGCGCTTATTAAACTTGTGTTAAAGGACATTTGCTTGAGTTTTCATTTAAGTTGCTCGCAGTGTTACTCGCTATTTGCTTTAAAACCATGGTGTTTGGATGTATGTTGATACAGTGAAGTAGATCCAAATAGGCAGAGTGAGTGTCCTGATTCATGGAGGGGGCCCTGTAGCTGGCAGTGACCTGAACAGGTGTCCTACCAACAGTTAATTGCACCTGAAGTATCTCCAGGGAATCATACTGTTTAATCAATCTGGAGGTATATTTATCTTTAATGAATACTGATACATCGCTTCCTTTAGTTTTCATACCTACAGTTTGTGGTCTGAACGTGTGGGGAAGGAGGTGTAACCTGGTATGGCTGGGGTGCTCTCCACAGCCTTGAGCCAGGTTGCTGTGACTGCTCAAATGTCTGCATCTTCCAAGGTGAGTGCTGCTTCCAGTGAGTGCAATTTCATTCTAAGACTTCTAGTGTTTAGCAGCATAACCTTAAAGTTGTTTATTGATTAAATGTTTATGTTGGGAGTGCTGTCCTTGTGAATTTGCCTAAAAAAAAAAGCACACTGGAGTGGCAAGAGCCTTTGCCAGTAGCTGAAATCCCAGGAGTGACAGATTAAGACCATCTCTGGCAAAGCATCAAGGTCTATCGATCATGTCATCCCAGCCTGACAGAAACTGGATCTTCTTAGAATGACACCAGAAACTAAGCCAGTTATTGAAGTCAATGATTTTCTGTTATATTGTGGTATCATCCTAGGCAAGGGTAATATGCTGCTCAAGGCTAAGGACATACCTGCCTGTGGCACACAATCAGGGTGTTCAATCATGTCTCTCTCCATGTAGTCCAGGGTGGAACACCTCAAGTTATTCACACCAAGATATACTATGACCAAATCCTAATGGTACTTGTTGAGACTTGAGTGTCTGAGTTTTTTGACGAATCATGGCACCAGAAAGACAGTTGACCTGGTGAGGGGAACGTCTGTGTGTCTCACTATAGTCTCCTATGACTACAATATTTGGAGTGGATGTGCATTGCCTCATGGGCTTTGATGGTGAGACACTTGTGCTTGTGTCATTATGTGTATTGGGTGTTTTGGGTGTTATGGTTGGTTTAGTATGTATGTCTCTGGTATTTAGGTAGATTTTTTGTGAGCACCTCCACATATGTTGGTCTATGTGTATGCTGTGTGTTATGAGTATGAGTTGTGGTAGGTGGGCTGACAACCCACTCTGTATTGCTGTATATTGCACTAGACAGCTGTAATTCCAGATTCATAATGTTGGTGCATTTCTCGCAAATGGTACAGGAATGATTTATAAGTAGGGGGTTGTCGGGGTGTATGAGGCAGTTGTTACACTGCCTCAGTAGACCCATGTCAACCAGGCTGGTAGGAGAAAAAAAGGGAAACTGACCGTTCATGGTCCCAGGAATAATCTTGGTCTGGTTATAACAGTTGAAGAGGGAATACAGAAGCTGCAGGTATTAGTAGGTTTAGGTGAAAAAAAACTCTGGTTTAGGTAATATTTGCGAGGCTAGAGAGCAGGTGTCTGTAACTAGCAATCCCTCTGAGCAGTAGTGAGCAATGCTGAGCAATGCGCAAACAGGTGCAAACAAGCCCAAACCAGTTCAAACACTGGCTATTTAAAGCAGAAAAACAGGAACCAGCCAAATTTGAAATTATCCAATCAAAACTCCCTAAACAGAGTCCTGCAATAGTAACACTAGCTAGATAAGTCCAAACTGCACTTTCCTCTCATGAGGGCACAGGGGTCCCTCTCCAGACAAAAGATTAACTGTTTTACAAGCTCCAAAGATCACATACAATACTAGATACAAAAAAACCTGAACCTAGTCAATGCTAGTGTTTTGCAAGTGCAGCAACAAGTAAAATGAACAGAACAAGCAGATAAACAGTAATTACAGTTGTAGGAGGAATTTTGTTTCATAGAGGTTTAGTGATCTTTACAAAGACACATACTTTCCTAAATGTGTTCTCTTTGTTCTTTGCTGAACATTTATTTCATCAGTCCACTCATTAATATTTGTAACAATAGTTCTCCAAGCTGTGCCAATTGCACAACTGCAATCATCACCAGTAAGTCTAGATTTACTATTAAGAATATTAAGCAAATCATCTAACTTTTGACATGAGGAACAGTCATCACCAGTGTTATCAGATGTTACCTTTAAATATACATAGCATTTATTACACTGTACAAGATATTGGTGCTTTAGAAAATCATTAATGGCATACGCATTTAAGGAATCATATTCAGCTGCAAATGAATAACAAATTCTAAAAGAAAAGAATAATAAGACTCAGTTACCACAGAATTCAAAGAGAACTCAAATCAACTTCCAAGAGAAAAGTGACACAAACAATGTACAACTAAATATTAAATTAAGTAAAGTAAAGCTGTTGATCTGACCGTACAAGTTGTTAATGTCATACAAAAGCTAGAATTCTTTTACATCATGTGCGAATGCACACAGTAGCTTCTGCTCACTATTGCTCACAGTCACACTTCATTTTGACAGTAAAGATCACAAACCAAGACAGGATTGTTTAGATAAGTTCTGGATAGTCCTTTCTGCGGTATCTGTGCACTTATAGCTGATTAAGCCCCTGGGGGATGGCTAGAGTTTGCCTGTCTAAAACATATCCCTTTCTAAAAAAATACAGTGAAAATTAAAGGTAAAACAACAAGATTTAAGTCAAGGTAAATCTTCTTGTCTACCATAGGTTCATAGGTTCATAGGTTTATACTAGGCTATCTGCCCTAAGGCATTTATAAGCCTAGCCCAAATTATTGTGGCTTACGCCACCCCTTATATGAAAAAATACTGTGCCCATTAGTTTGTTGTGCCTCTGTCCAGCAGTGACACAGAGATGATTCCTGGGGTAAACCTACGATCTCCCATCCACAGGTCTAGATTTCTCTTGAACAGAGTCAGCGAGGTGCTCTGCCTCACATGGACCGGGATTTTATTCCACAGCATAGGGAGTCTCTGAGTGATAAATCTATCCCTCCAGCACGTCCTATTTATATCCGTGCTAAGGTTTAAGTCGCTTGCTCTAGTGGTTTTGGTGGATTTGGATTTTGAGGTGGAGCATGTCCATTAATTCCGGGTTGGACATGGCCTTGTATGTCAGGCACATGTCACCTCTGAGCAGACGGTATGCGACTGAATAGAACTGGAGTTTCTTCAATCTGGCAGCATATGACAGATTTTGGAGTCCCTTTATCCTTTTGGTGAGGAACTTTTGGGGTCTCTCCAATTGCTGCAGATGTCGGGTGAGATACATCCCGAATGGGGCATTGTACTCGATCATTGGTCTGATAAGTGAAGAGTACAGGGAACAATGACCTCACTAGATCTGGATGTGAATCCCTTCATGATCAGGTGGGCAATGTAGAAGGTCTTTCTAACCACTTTAGCAATGTGAGTGTCAAAAGAAAGGCCACTGTCAACCTGGGTCCCCAGGTCCCTGATAACCTCTTCTGTGCTTAGTGGATTGCCACCTATATGGTAGCTTGGGGTTACCTTGTTTTTCCCGAAGGGTATGACTATACATTTTTGGCGTTTAACTTCAGGCCATGGCTCTGGCACCAGCTATCTGTTTCCGTGAGTCCCTTCTGAAGGATATCAGTGTCCGATGCACTTTCCACTATGGCGCCCAGTTTGCAGTCGTCTGCAAACTTTGTCAGCCAAAGTCCTCCCATGTTGGCCTGTACTTCTGAGAAGTAGATGCCAAACAATAGGGGCCAAGGACCGAGCCCTGTGGGACACCACTTGTGACCGGCTTGGAGTCTGACACAGCGCCAGCAACTCTAACCCTGTGGGTTCTGTCCTTAAGCCAGTTTGCAACCCATCTTGTGACATATGGGTTTACATTTAAGCTGGTAAGTTTTTCTACAATACCCGAGTGGGGTATTGTGTCGAAAGCCTTTGCAAGGTCAAGGTAGGCTGTATGGACTGCCTTTCCCTCATCAATGGCCTTGGTGACTGTTTCGAAGAAGTCAACCAAGTTCAAAAGGCATGATCTTCCCTTGACAAAGCCAAACTGGGTCGGGTCCAATGTCTGCAAGTCCCCTATATCTTTGTTTATGAGCTCCATTATGATCCTCTCCATAGCTTTGCAGACTAGACTGGTTAAGCTTATGGGGCGGTAATTACCAGGGTCCGTAGAGGCACCTCCTTTGTGGAGTGGGACCACAGTTGCCGTACGCCACTCCTTGGGCACGTATCCTGTGGTAAGGCTGAGATTAAACAGCTGCCTTATGTGCGGGTTTAATTCCTCATTTAGCTCGTGTAGCACACAGCCGGGGACACCATCCGGTCCCATTGATGCTGTGCTTTTAGCTTTAGAGAGAGCAGCTTTCACCTGCGCATTTGAGATGTCCGGGAGGCTACACTCGGCTGGGATAGTTATCTCTCCTTTAGGGGGGGAGAGGGGTGAAGTTTGCACTGAACCTGTCTGCCAGTATGTTTGCAATGTCTGTGGGTTCAGTGATTTTGTATCATTTTGGACTAATTCTGAGCATATCTGGGATTTTCCACCCAGGTTCCTAACATAGCTGAAAAAGGCCTTATGATTGTCCTTTGAATCCATGGCAATTTTTCTCTCAAAATTGGCCTTAGTTGATTTTATGAGTGCTCGTATTTTTTACTAATAATGATCAGGGTGA
Source organism: Protopterus annectens (assembly GCF_019279795.1). Classification (NCBI taxonomy): domain Eukaryota; kingdom Metazoa; phylum Chordata; order Ceratodontiformes; family Protopteridae; genus Protopterus; species Protopterus annectens. The sequence continues at coordinate 1,168,786,251 of NC_056745.1, forward strand.
CTTCCCTTTTATGGATTTTGTTCTATCATGTAATAGCTTTCTCCTCTTATTGTAAAGTTTGTTAATGGCTGGGGTCCACCAGACTGGACGTTTGCCCTTTGTGGAAAGAGTCTTGGTTTTATTTGGGATTGCCTGATCCATGCAGTCCTGGAGGTGTTCATAGAAGGTATTTGTAAGGGCTTCCGCAGCTTGGGTTGTGGTTTCCTCTGGCTCAGAGGCCTTGAAGGATACCACACCAGTCTTGAGTAGTGTGAAGTTTGCTTTAGAGAAGTTCTTCACTATGGTCTTTTTTGCTTGGGGTGGCGGCGGGATGTGGATTTCCAGTGAGATTAGTTTATGATCAGATCTCACCAATGAGGGATATACTTCCGGTGTGGAGCATTTTGTCCCCATGTTTGTGACAATGAGATCTATCATTCCTTCCTACAAAGAGTGAAAAACAGTGCGTAAAATTGCAAAACAGTATTGCCATGCCACTAGGGTCCTTAAAAGCCTAGCCGTGCACCCCAAACCCACTTGGATTCTGAGTATCATGAGCATCTATGCATGGTGGCATGTTGGTAGGAAGTTGACTAAGGGATTTATTGGGGGTGTTAGTTAGGATAATACTTTTCTTACAGATGGCCTCTGTTCATAAGGGACATGGGAGCCAGACTGGGGTAAATTTATGATTTCCATTCAATTGTCAAGGTTTTTGTGTATAGGGTCAGCAATAAACCATGTTTTACATGGATGTGGAGCCTAGCATGAGAATCCTTTGGGACACATATCTGTCTTACCATCATGTTCGATTTATGTCACAAATGAAGTTTAGATTCCTAGATCTAGTGTTTCTGGTGCTGTTTGTTTTGCGCATTTGCAACTGATCCATCAGGGCTGGATCTGAGGAAGCCATGCAAAGATCTCCTCTCAGCTGCTTGTAGAAGACTGACTTCAGAGACAGAGCCTTTAGGCAGTCAGTGTAGAACTTTTTAATTACATGAATCATAGCACTCTCAATACAGACAAGGAAGTGCATTTATTATTAAATTCTCCTTGGTGTGAGCAAAATACTTTATAAGTAAAAACATATTTATAAGTGAATAGCGACCAGGTTTATATATGATGTTGTTGAAAAGTACATTTCAAGCATACACTACATTTTCATATAATTATTTATTTAATTATATGTTAAATGTGTAAGTGAGTTTATTCTGGATAATATATTTGAACCACAACCATTGTGGCAACAGCAAGGTCAAAGCAACATACGTGAACCGTTCCTAGTAGCAAATAAGTTAAGATAGCATTCAACATTAAAAGAAAACTGGAGCTCCCAGAGATAACTTACACAGACATGGAGGAACATGCAGGCTGCACAAGGTAGCAGCCAGAAGTCAGGATCAAACCCTGGAGTCGTATAACAGAAACACTAACCACTGCACCACTTTGCCACATAGCAGCTAATTTGCTATACAGTATTTCCCCAGCAGGAAAAAAAAACAGTTTGATATTGATACAAAATAAGATATAAAAAGGATGATATGACATTTGGTAAAACTCAATTAATGTTTTAAACTACAGCACCTTAAGTTTATTGTAGAAAAATAAGATATAAAAAGGATGATATGAGGTTTGGTAAGACTCAATTATTGTTTTAAACTACAGCACCTTAAATTTATTGTACAACAATACTTAAGAATGCATTTGGGGGGCAGAAACCCAGTGATGGAAAGCACAGATTGTTGAGAACAGAGTACTAGCATAAACAAAAGAAAAGATGGAGCTGTTGGTAGTACTATAAATAAGCAAGTGGTAAGGAAAGAGGGGATGCTGTAGAACACAAAAATGGAAAAAAAGAAACATCAGTAGTAGAAAATAAAAAGTTACTTTCAGACTTGATTGAGAGTTACTAGGTAATTATCTACCTAGCTATCTTATCTCTCTGTCCACCTATGTCTCCATCTACCTATCTAGCAAACAGGTATGTAGGATGAGCGTGACAGGAGTGTATTCAGCCAAGATCCAGGAAATAAGAAAAAGTAAATATAGCATTATATATAATAGATACTTTCACTTGATAGCCATTTATTCTAGGCATTCATACCACAGTGATATATAGTAAATGTGAAAATAAATGATTACACCACCTCAAAAGAAATATCATATCAAAATAAAATCACCTCCTTTACAAAGCCAATATAAGAAAACTGACAACCTTTTCATAAGTAATGAATTGGATGAACAAACACCACCTCTGAGGATGAAAAGCTTGTGGCTTCAATCTAATTATTTGGCTCTGTATGGATAGAATCAGTCATGAGGCAATATGAAATAGAACATTCTGCATCTACAAAGAATATATGTTTCATAAGAGCAAGGGAGTTTGAAGTAAAACATTTGATTAAATATTAATAATGCTTTCAATCAACATAGAAATATATGGGCATGACCCCTTACATGTGAACAAGAACCAGTGAGCCCAGAGTCATGTCAGCATCTTTTGTACTCTTTATATCAGTTCATATTCGTGGTATCAATACGTTCTTAGGAAAATATTTTGTTGTATTACTCTTGTTTCTAAATGATGAAAAAATGCCTATATTAATGGCTGCATTCCAACAAGATTCATGTAAATCTGAATTCCATTTCCCTGATATTTTGATTATAGCTTACAATTTCTGTGCACAACACAAATTCAGAAGCCTAGATAGTGACTTCTTGTTCAACTACAGACCAATTACTTTATTATCTACATATTTTAGAAACTTAATAAGATGATTTTTATATGGTGGTTATAAAATTAATAGTTAATGAAAAAGTTTCATCCAGCCTTAAGAAACTGGAACAAAAAGCACGATTCACACATATAAACCAAACCAGTATGAAGACCCCTCACCAAAAAAGGGAGGAACAGTTGAAAGGTCCAAAAGTCTCAGTTTAGTGAGATTCTCCATTATTCCTGGAGATCAAGGAAAGATCTTGACAACTGTAAGCTCCTTGTGTGTTTCCTCTGCCTTTGAAAAGTGTAGTTGTATATCCCTGTAAGAGACCTGAAGAATAACAGAAAAAATGTAACTTAGAAGCAATTCCCTTTTGCTATAACAATTTATGAATAGAACTGACTGTTATTATTGTCTGGCCAGTTTCTGGAGGGAAAACTTAAAAAAAAAAGTTAATAGGAATTTGATTAAATAGTAAACTACTGTAACTGCTAATTCTCTGGTCATATAACTTAACGTCTTCAATTCCTTCTGTCCATATACCTTGTTCTGATTCAATTTTTTATTGTGATTCTTTCAGCATGCCAGCTCTGATGGTATTCTATACATGTACATATTGTGTTTTATCAGTCACTCTGTATATAATGTAATTTATCTATTGCCTTTATACTCTCACGCCAGCTATGATATTCACTTTGTATATAATGTGCATATATATTGCATTTTATCATTCACTCTGTATATAATGTCATGTATCTTATGTTTTTCCCAAGTTGAGACTGAAATGGGTCCAAAGGGATCATTGCTCTATACCAGTTAATAATTTTAAAATAAATAAATAAAATAATTTTTTTCTTCTTTTGTTCTGCCTGGAATATGAAGTTTCTCTCCAAAAGAAAGACAAATCTCATAAGTGGACTCATTATGCCTGGTTTTGGTGGACCAGTCATGTGAGTAATGTCAATCCTAATAGAAACAACTATATTGTTAACTGTTTCTTTCCCTATCAGTCCTAGAATAGCATAAACTGTCTGAGTGACTGTGTAGTGCCCAAATGTCATAAATACCCAAAATCCTTAAATTACAAATTCAAAGTTCTTTTACTATATATAATTACTGAAATTTGGAATTTAGGGTTACATTTTCAAAGCTAAGGTGGTCAAATTTGTTGGCAGATGCTATCAGTTCAGCATCCATATGCTTCTGCTGTGCTGAGAGTTGATTAATCTCTTTTCTCTGTTGAAGTATACGTTATCTGACCATGTCAATCTCCTCTCAGATGTGCAAGTGATTGCACTACCATACTTAGACAATCAAGTTTTTTTCTAAAATTATATTAGTTTAATCTGACACCATTTATGAAGTAGCTAAATCACTTTACAATGTTAAATTCACCGACATCTAGTTTAAATAACAGTCAACAACAGAACCTAAACCGATACTGTTAACTAGAACAGTATTTAAATTATTTAAATTATCTACAGTACCCTTAGTAGACGGTGGTGGTGCTGCGGTAGCGTTGTCGCCTCACAGTATGACGCTGTCCGGTTCGATTCTCAGCTAGAGCGTCTTCTGCGTGGAGACATGCGTGAATGGGCGTACCTTCGTTGAAGGTTGTGTGTCAGGCCTGGCAAGCCGGTACGTAAAAATCAACTGCCAATCATTAGCGGTCCGGAGTTTCGCTGTGGCGACCCCTAACCAGGAAAAGCCGAAAGACACAAACAAACAAACTCTTAGTAGATCAAAGGCTTTTCTTCAGGTCTTTGTCTAGAACAACACTGCCAATGGCTTCTGCAACTGTTGCAAACCAGAGATTGTGTTTTAGACTGCAGAACAATCTTACAGACAGAGACAGAAAGGCTGGAATTGATACAAGCAGTAGCTTTTATTACCACAATCTTACAGACAGAGACAAAAAGGATGGAATTGATACAAGCAGTAGCTTTTATTACTGATGAGCAGGATTTTAGTGCAAGTGGTTGAAGCACTGTGACATGCATCAGTGGAGATTATTATAACTAGATATAAAGAAGAAAAAGAAGAAAACAATTACTTAATTTGGTCATGCCAGGCTCTGTTTTATTTGTAAGACTATTCTGACTTTTATCATATTCTGCAGCAAAGACTATGTGGGTGCAGATCCAGTATTGGACTGAGGCAAAAAACTGGGCCATATTAATAATTTTCCTCAGAAAATGCACTATGTATTACATCACCATACTGTATTCTAACTGTTTTTCTTGTATCAGGATTAGACTCTAATCATTTGTATGGGAAATATTACGTTGAGAAAGCATAAGGAGGTTATGTCATTGTATTACACTAGAGTGGTCGCCTAGCTATGGAATGTTTGCAGCAGGGATTATAGTGTAGTCCTCATTTCAGTGTTGATGTTTCTGCATGTACCTTGGGGTTTCATCAGCGACTCTGCTTTGAACTTGTGATTCATGTTAGCTACTGTTTACATTTTTGCATTGTGTTATGTTTTCATGTTGCTAGTTCTTTCTTTGAGCATTTACTGTATTTCCAAGTGAGAGTTAAGCAAAATGGGGTGAAGTATTTGAAGGTGTAGGTGATTTTGTGGGGGAAGTTTACTGGAGTGTCTGTTTATACTTAGTAGGTGAAGGAAGAGAGCAGATGGAGGACTTGAGAGCTGCAGGCAATAGTAAATCAATTTAATAAATCTTCTGACTGTCCTGTAGAAAAACTAATAGATCTTATACATCTATAGATACAGGCCTTACATCAGCCCACCTCTACTGTACTTCATGAAATATATGATGTTTAATATTATAATAAAGAAACAGGGATCCTGAACAAAATAATAGAAAACAGACCATTATACTGTTTCAATAAATCCACCCCCACATAGCCTAAACATATACTTCCAAAGCTGCACCCATTTAAGCAACTAACCAATTAAATAAAGTATCTAATTAGCATATTTCTAAACTCCCTCCTCAACTATCAATTAACCTTTTACCATACCCGCAGATACCCTAACTCTCATTCATAAGCTATGGAACCTTGCTGGCTAGGCTTACGTAGGCCCTTGGGCCGATAGCCTAGTACCTACCTATGAACCTATGAACCTGTAATCCATGGCCTTTCTAGATTGACCAGTCCTGATAATTCTTTCTTTCCTAGCCCACCTGACCTCCATTCCCAGCCACATCCATACAAACCATATCATCTCATCACAAACAATCACTTTTTCAGCTAAGTCTATCATCACAAATGAGGCTGTAACACAACCCTCCATAACTGCATCACTCTATCCCACCACCTACATTCATTACTTTAAACTTAAGATCTAAACTGTACAAATTAAAATAAAAATAGCAATTTTTTTTAGCTTTTCCTGGTTAGGGGTCACCACAGTGGATCACCGGTCCGCTTATGATTGGCAGTGGATTTTTATGGTGTTGAGCTGCCAGCCTGGCGCCCAGCCTTCAAAGAAGGCACATCCACTCATGCATGCACCTACTTGCATGTCTGTAAAGTTCACTCAACCATGGGGAGGACATGCAGACTCCGCACAGAAGGCGCTCCAGCCGAGAATCAAACCAGAAAGCCTCTTGCTGTGAGGCGACAATGCTATCCGCTGTACCACCATGGCCCGCACAAATTAAAATAAAAATACACTGCCAAAAAACTCTATAACCCATACCTACTCAATTTACTCCTAATATCCAATACAATTAACATTAGAAGGTGGGAAAGGTAATAGAATGGGAAGATGGGAGGAAGACATTTGGATTGCAGGTTAGAGACTGCCTTCCCTCTCAGTGATTGATATCAGAATGTAGGCAAACAGAAAGGGATAGGAGAATCCTAAGAGAAAGACCTGCTCAGGTAGAGTGTTTAGTTGAATCTAGAACAGAAGCTGCTGTTAGAAAAGGGATAACTAGTAGGGCATATAAAATATTGTACAATAACTATAAGAATCAATCTGAGGAGGTTCAAAATGATTGGAAAGAGAGATTTGGTAAGCAATTCACAAGGAAACAATGGGAAGATATGTATATAGCTTCCAAATATGGGTATAGGTTCATAGGTTCATAGGTTGGTACTAGGCTATCAGCCCTAGGGCCTATACAAGCCTAGCCATAACAACTCCCTGGCTATTTCTTCCCACACTATTTACTTCCCTGGACCCCTGTCTAGCAGGGTGACTAACGTGATCCCCGGGGTGAATTTCCTTTCTCCTATCCAATCATCAAGGTTCCTTTTGAAGAAGGCCAAAGAGGCACTCTGCTTGACATGTATGGGCAATCTATTCCAGAGTCTGGGGAGTCTCTGGGTCAGGAACCTATCCCTCCAGCATGTTTTGTTTATTGTGATTACAAGGTTTAGATCCCTGGAGCCTGTGGCTCTGAGGCATTGGGATTTCTTTAAGTGTAGCATGTCCAACAGCTCTGGGTTTGACATAGCCTTGTACGTTAAGAATAGATCGCCTCTGAGTAGACGATATACGACAGAGTATAGCTGGAGTTTTTTTAAGGTGGTCGGCGTAGGGCATCTGCTTTAGGCCTGTGATTCTTTTAGTGAGGTATTTCTGCGGCCTTTCCAGTTGTTGCAGATGTCTTGAGAGGTACATACCAAATAGGGCGTTGTATTCTATAATGGGTCTAATGAGGGATGAGTACAGTGGGACAATGACCTCCTTTTTTCTGGATGAAAAGCCCTTAGTGATGAGGTGTGCCACATAGAAGGATTTCCTGACTGTTGTGGCGATGTGGTTATCGAAGGTGAGACCACTGTCCACCTGTGTCCCTAAGTCTCTTATCACACTTTCGGTGTTTAGTGTAGTGCCACCTATATGGTAATTCATGGATACATGTTTTTTCCCAAAGGGGATAACTATACATTTCTTGGCACTGAGCTTGAGCCCATGGCTCTGGTACCAAGCATCTGTTTCTGTAAGGCCCTTTTGTAGAGTATCCACATCATTTGTGGATTCAATAATGGCTCCCAGTTTGCAGTCATCTGCGAACTTTGTTAGCCAGAGTCCCTTAGTGTTGGCCTGTACTTCAGAGAAGTAGATGCCAAACAAGAGCGGTCCCAGGACTGAACCCTGAGGTGTACTCCACTTGTCACTTGTCTGGAGCTGGATTTGGAGTCGGCTACTTTTACAGTGTGGGTTCTATCAGTAAGCCAGTTAGCAACCCATTGGGTGACGTAGGGATTAATGCCCAGCTTAGTAAGTTTATCTATGATTCCCGAGTGGGGGATAGTGTCAAAGGCCTTGGCAAGGTCTAGATAGGCTGTGTGGACCACCTTACCCTTGTCCATGGCTCTGAAGACTGATTTGAAGAAGTCAGTCAGGTTCAGGAGACAAGATCGGCCCTTCACGAACCCAAACTGGGTGGGGTTCAGTGTTTGAAGGTTGCCAATGTCTTTGTTTATAAGTTCCATGATAATACGCTCCATGGCCTTGCAGATGAGGCTTGTCAGACTGATGGAACGGTAGTTTCCGGGATCCAAGGTGGATCCCCCCTTGTGGAGTGGGAGTGGGAGTATATATTATTACATCAAAGAATCAGATCATCGAACAGCATTTCATCGGAAAAGCCATTCATCAAACCTCCCTCTTGTGAGGGGTTGTATCCCCCACACCCCCAATAATTATATATACCAACTTTGAGATGGCACTACAGTAGTGAAAGTGCACATTTTTGAATCCCCACCATAATGCGATCTCAGTCAGAATGGTTCGATGAACAGCATGTTCGATAAAATGCCACCTGAATGCGGTTCAATTATCTGATTCTTCAGTGAAATAATAAAGATCCCCCAAACATGCAACAAAGTCGAGAATATTTAGTACTTTTGCTTGGAAGTGTTTGTATAGGCATTTTTATACCCCAAGCTGAGTCCAAAGAATTTTTCATCAGCTAAATGCCAAATGTTGGAGGTGTGATGGGGAAGAAAGAGGTAACTGGGAATATTTTTTTGGGAGTGTAATGAGTTGGCAGCCTTTAAAAATTCCCTACAGACTACTCTGTCAAATATATTGGGTGAGCAAATGGGTGTAACTAAGGAATTTTGTTTTTTGAGCTAGGATGCAGGAGCTGATTTGGATACACTTAGTAAGACATTGTCAAGTTTAATTCTGGTGGCTGCCAAAAAAAGCAATTACTAGAAAATGGAAATCAAAGTCTAAAGCAGCTGTATTTGAAGTAGTGAATATTGTAACAGAAATGAAATAACTGGAAGTGGGATCTTTAGAAAAAGGTAGGAGCAAATTACATAAAAAAAAATGGAAATCGTGGGAACAATCCATGCAGAATAATGTTTTAAAAGAGGAGTGATGTTTAAGGGAAGCAGGACTTTATCAATTTATGCAATGTTGCGTTTATGATAATTGTATAAAATAATACATGTGATGTATAATGTTTGCAATTGTGAATATGTTAGCATGGTTTGTTTTCTTTTATATAAATCTATGTTTGCCTATGTCTTAAGAGATAATTCAATAAAGGCGTTAAAAATTACATTAGATTGTGACATATACCCCAGTCCAGGACCATCTACTGACAGATCCACCACTAACCCAAAATCAAATACTTCAGATCCCAAAACATCCTCATTGCCAATTTTCCACCTGAACATCTTAAGCATTTGCAGTAAAATAGCCAAGCTGTATGTATGGAAGAACCAACACTCTCCTGGATACTAATAATTACAGAAACTTGGCTAAAGCCCCATATTAAAGATGAAGAGATACTATCACCCATTTACAACATACTAAGGGTAGATATGCAAAACAAAAAAAGCAGGAGGTGTAGCCATCTTATATAAAACTACTCTGTAACTAACCCTTTCCCCTCTCCCCATCCCAACTTTTAATAATGCTGAAATCATTAGTGCTCTACTGAAGCTAAATCTTTAAAAAAAAACTGTACATAATGGGAGTTTACATGTCTCCTGGAAATAACATCAGCACCATTGAGGAGTTTCTATTATAGGTCACCTCTGATATCCCACAATAAAAGATATTTTTAGGAGATTTCAGTATTGACTGACTTTCTTTCAATTGCGATTATCCTCAAAATGCCTTCAATCTCTATGGCCTAAGCCAACTAATTACCTTTTCCACTTGATACATAAACAATACCAAAAAAAAGGTTCAATACTTGACTGGATAATCACCTTCTTCCCTAGTAACATATTCTCATGTGACTCTCTGTCTAAAATTATAAGTGACCACCTTCCTACCTCTGTCATCGTGGCTCAAAACTATAATCCCCAAAACACCACCTTAATGAAGTGCACACTCTCTATCACTTCCAAAAAGAAACCTTTCTCCAGAACCTACAAATTTGTAATTGGCAACATCTGAAGGATCTCCCTTTTGGTGATGGTGTTAAAGAATTCTCCAGAACTTTCCTTAACATTCTAAACAGTGTAAGCCCCCCTCAAAACAAGAAATGTGTAAAAGTCATACCAGCCCTTGACTAACCAGAACCACAAAACATCTCAGAGACAAAGCCTGGAATTCCAGGATCAAAAATTGAACACAAAACTACCTACAGATATTTTAGCAACTCAGAAATTGCACTAAATACCAAATCAAAATAGATATAAAAACTACTACACTAACCTACAGTCCAAAACCCTGCACAATCCAAAGGTATTCTAGTCAACTATTCACAAAATCCTCAAACCTAGCCATGCTACCCAATCTGAACCCACAGCACCCAACAGCACAGAAAACACTGCCACTTTCTTTAATATGCACTTCATAAACTCAGTCACATCCTTCACCACACCCCTCCGAATAGTCCCACCATCCTCAGCAACCCTTGTGACTTTGCTTCCTTTTCACTGGAGGTAGTTCCCACCTCAACCATTAAAAAACTTCTCTTAAAACTAAAACCCACCACTCTAGCACCTGACAGTCTCCCCACTGAATAACTAAAAATGGCTACTGTGGCTATAGCCTGTCACATTTCCATATTCATAAAATGCTTTGCCACAGAAGCATATGTCCAACACTAAGGAAAAAAACATACTCTATGACTGCATAAAGGAAAAATGTATAAAGGATTACTCCAGATAAAATCACTTTAGCTAGCACATCTAGGAGACTCACTCTCTGATACTTTCCATGTGGGAGGAATAAAGGCACCTTGTTGAAGTTTCCAGTAGTTTATTCAGTTAAGTAGGTAGATGGATGAGGGCTCTTGTTCTAATACATCACATTCAACAGGTCAGTTATTTAAAGGCAGTTCCAGACAATGATGGAAGCGTCCATGGGAGTGATTGGCGGAAATTCTGGAAGATGGAAAAACAAGGAGCCAATCCCAAAGCTTAGAGGTTAGACCCTTATTTGAATATTACTGAAAGACCCATGAGGCTTTACCAATTCATCAGCCTGTGGAACCCCATTCTTATTTAAAATGTTTTATTTTTTATTTTTAACGTCTAACAAACAAAACATGACAACACATTATGACCTACAACTATAGAACTATATTTAAGAAAACACTTTCCCCTGAGCTTCTTCAGGTACATCTAATAGAGTGACTTACACTTTTTGATCATTGAAAATGCCTGCTTTTATGAGGCTATCACCAGACTTTATTAGTCTGTTTCATAACTCATGTAAAATAAGAGACTGTGTCTGCATCAGTGGACCTGATATTCTTTGGAGCCCAGTATGAAAGCTTTATTAACTTTTTCCAGTCTGTTACATGTAATATGAGAGGCTGTGCCACCTTTTATGGGGCTCATTATCTCCTGACATGCAATATGAAAGGCTAATATTGTCTTGTATAGCAAGAAAGGGTTACAGTGCCTGCTTATAAGAGGCCCATATACATGGTTAATATGACCAGTCCCCATTCTTCTTCTTCATGATGAAAACAGACCTTTTTTATGCAGGGGAGGTAGTTACTTAAAGCAACACTAGTTGATTCCCATTTTTGAAAAATACATGTATCCAGAGAAATAGCATATAGTGGGAAACAAGTCGGAATACACATTTTTACAGAGCTCATGGATGTGCACAAGTAGGAGGAAAAAGGTAAATAAAGTTTGAGACCTCAAAATCTTTTGTGGAGTTGTTCTGTGCCCATAGAATAAAAATCCAGCAACTAATGAACTGCAGAGTATACACTTTTAATAAACGTAAGTATCTCAGATCTTCTGTGAGCATAGGCAAATTGTGCCTATGGTGTAAGGAGTATAGCAGTGTGGAGTAGTGCTTTGGAACAACAATTTTCTTTGTACTGCAGATTATAGAAATGTTGTTAAATGCAGGCCCACTGGCTACAGTATCTATACCTGATTGCTGTGGGGAAGACATTCCCTTCTCCTGACCTCTTGCACTGTCTCTGCTTATTTTTCCCCTCTATATATTTTTTCTTCTACAGTTTCTCCTTCACCTAGTTCGCCCTCGCCCCCAGTCTCTTGTTGACCTTCCTCATGTATGTTTTTTCTCCCTTCCCCTTCTTTTTCATTCTTTACTGTTTGCTCCTCACAATCCATTCAAAAGTCCCTTTTTTACACACACTGCATTCAAGCACACATTTTTTGCTGTATGTCCTTTCTCCCCACAGTGGTTACATTGTATCTTGTCACAATCGCTAATTAAATGATAAATGCCCCCACAAAAGAAACATGATTTAGGCAAGTCAGCATATGTTAATGTCCCTCTATCACCAGCCACAACGAAAATACTTGGTAAGTGTTTCACCATTTCTTTTCACATTTCAAAACAGCTTCCAACCTCCATTCCATAAGTTTCTCTCATCTCTGACTTTCACAGTATCATCAACAGTTTCACACAGACCCTGCATGCATGTTTAAGCATCATCTTCTTCCAGTTCATGAGGTCTAAACTGCAAAGTAGCATTTTTTTAACATTTAAGTTACTACCATAAAACAAATAATTGTTCCATGGATAAACATCCTTCTTTTTGTTACACAGTTCCAGAAATTTCATCATCAGTCGTTCAATTTCAAATGTTAGGTCACAAAAAAGTTTATGTCCCAATGTGTATAAAAGATCAAATTTATTGAGCTTTAAAACCCAGAACAGTTGCCAAATTGTCCAATACTATCTGTCAATTAGTGTAATTTTTTGTTCTTATTCTCAAAGTTGGTCTTCTTTTATTTTTAAAAACAGTTTTACTTGCAGTTTGCTGTTCTCCTTTTTTGCCTGCTGCTACTGCTGCACATGCTCTTGCTACTGCTTTATCTGCTGCCACAAAACCCAAACACCTTCTCAGTTTGTTGCTGCTCTCCTGTTTAACTTTCTTCACTGCTACATAAGTTTTAACTGCAGCATTCTCTGCTGCCACATCAGCTGGTTACTTTTCCACATTACCATGCGCAGCACTACCGAAAAAGTTATTTGCATCTTATCATGTGAAACAGCAGAATTGTCACCTGGATCATCCTATCATCCTGTTCGATTATTTTTAACAGAACATCATCTGCATGCCCTTCTGATGCCAGTTCTGTTATCTGCACCACTTCAGTAGACTTGTTTGCTTCCTTCTTCATGGAGACAGCTAAACTCTGCTC